>NC_090646.1:478045357-478345357 GCF_040937935.1 Hyperolius riggenbachi | reverse complement strand
ATCAACTCCTTTCCTGAAATAAAAAAAATGACATGCAGACTATCTTTTACAGACTCACCTGTGCTGTCTTCTGTCTTTCCTTTACCCAGCCTTCCATCTCAGCTTCTGTCACCTTTCCTGAAATGAGACACTGACATGCAGACAATTTTTCTATCAGACTCACCTGTGCTGTATTCTGACAACCTCTGCTTTTAACCCAGTCTTCCATGCCGCCTTCTATCAACACATTTCCTGAAATAAAAAAAATGACATGCAGACTTTCTTTTATAGACTCACCGGAGCTGTCTTCAATCTTCCCTCTCCTTTACCCAGCCTTCCATCTCAGCTTGTGTCACCGTTCCTGAAATGAGACACTGACATGCAGACAATTTTTCTATCAGACTCACCTGTGCTGTATTCTAACATCCTCTGCTTTTAACCCAGTCTTCCATACCGCCTTCTATCAACTCCTTTCCTGAAATAAAAAAATGACATGCAGACTATCTTTTACAGACTCACCCGTGCTGTCTTCTGTCTTTCCTTTCCTTTATCCAGCCTTCCATCTCAGCTTCTGTCACTTTTCCTGAAATGAGACACTGACATGCAGACAATTTTTCAATCAGACTCACCTGTGCTGTATTCTAACATCCTCTGCTTTTAACCCAGTCTTCCATGCCGCCTTCTATCAACACATTTCCTGAAATAAAAAAAAATGACATGCAGACTTTCTTTTATAGACTCACCGGAGCTGTCTTCAATCTTCCCTCTCCTTTACCCAGCTTTCCATCTCAGCTTCTGTCACCGTTCCTGAAATGAGACATTGACATGCAGACAATTTTTCTATCAGACTCACCTGTGCTGTATTCTAACATCCTCTGCTTTTAACCCATTCTTCCATGCCGCCTTCTATCACCTCCTTTCCTGAAATAAAAAAAATGACATGCAGACTTTCTTTTATAGACTCACCGGTGTTGTCTTCAATCTTCCCTTTTCTTTACCCAGCCTTCCATCTCAGCTTCTGTCACCTTTCCTGAAATGAGACACTGACATGCAGACAATTTTTCTATCAGACTCACCTGTGCTGTATTCTAACATCCTCTGCTTTTAACCCAGTCTTCCATGCCGCCTTCTATCAACTCCTTTCCTGAAATAAAAAAAAAATGACATGCAGACTATCTTTTACAGACTCACCTGTGCTGTCTTCTGTCTTTCCTTTACCCAGCCTTTCATCTCAGCTTCTGTCACCTTTCCTGAAATGAGACACTGACATGCAGACAATTTTTCTATCAGACTCACCTGTGCTGTATTCTAACATCCTCTGCTTTTAACCCAGTCTTCCATGCCGCCTTCTATCAACTCCTTTTCTGAAATAGAAAAAAATGACATGCAGACTATCTTTTACAGACTCACCCGTGCTGTCTTCTGTCTTTCCTTTCCTTTATCCAGCCTTCCATCTCAGCTTCTGTCACTTTTCCTGAAATGAGACACTGACATGCAGACAATTTTTCAATCAGACTCACCTGTGCTGTATTCTAACATCCTCTGCTTTTAACCCAGTCTTCCATGCCGCCTTCTATCAACACATTTCCTGAAATAAAAAAAAATGACATGCAGACTTTCTTTTATAGACTCACCGGAGCTGTCTTCAATCTTCCCTCTCCTTTACCCAGCTTTCCATCTCAGCTTCTGTCACCGTTCCTGAAATGAGACATTGACATGCAGACAATTTTTCTATCAGACTCACCTGTGCTGTATTCTAACATCCTCTGCTTTTAACCCATTCTTCCATGCCGCCTTCTATCACCTCCTTTCCTGAAATAAAAAAAATGACATGCAGACTTTCTTTTATAGACTCACCGGTGTTGTCTTCAATCTTCCCTTTTCTTTACCCAGCCTTCCATCTCAGCTTCTGTCACCTTTCCTGAAATGAGACACTGACATGCAGACAATTTTTCTATCAGACTCACCTGTGCTGTATTCTAACATCCTCTGCTTTTAACCCAGTCTTCCATGCCGCCTTCTATCAACTCCTTTCCTGAAATAAAAAAAAAATGACATGCAGACTATCTTTTACAGACTCACCTGTGCTGTCTTCTGTCTTTCCTTTACCCAGCCTTTCATCTCAGCTTCTGTCACCTTTCCTGAAATGAGACACTGACATGCAGACAATTTTTCTATCAGACTCACCTGTGCTGTATTCTAACATCCTCTGCTTTTAACCCAGTCTTCCATGCCGCCTTCTATCAACTCCTTTTCTGAAATAGAAAAAAATGACATGCAGACTATGTTTTACAGACTCACCTGTGCTGTCTTCTGTCTTTCCTTTCCTTTACCCAGCCTTCCATCTCAGCTTCTGTCACCTTTCCTGAAATGAGACACTGACATGCAGACAATTTCTCTATCAGATTCACCTGTGCTGTATTCTGACATCCTCTGCTTTAAACCCAGTCTTCCATGCCGCCTTCTATCAACTCCTTTCCTGAAATAAAAAAAAATAACATGCAGACTATGTTTTACAGACTCACCTGTGCTGTCTTCTGTCTTTCCTTTAGCCAGCCTTCCATCTCAGATTCTGTCACTTTTCCTGAAATGAGACACTGACATGCAAAAAATTTTCTATCAGACTCACCTGTGCTGTATTCTGAGATCCTCTGCTTTTAACCCAGTCTTCCATGCCGCCTTCTATCAACACATTTCCTGAAAAAAAAAATTAACATGCAGACTTTCTTTTATAGACTCACCTGTGCTGTCTTCTGTCTTTCCTTTAGCCAGCCTTCCATCTCAGATTCTGTCACTTTTCCTGAAATGAGACACTGACATGCAAACAATTTTTCTATCAGACTCACCTGTGCTGTATTCTGAGATCCTCTGCTTTTAACCCAGTCTTCCATGCCGCCTTCTATCAACACATTTCCTGAAATAAAATAAAAGTGACATGCAGACTTTCTTTTATAGACTCACCGGTGCTGTCTTCAATCTTCCCTTTCCTTTACCCAGCCTTCCATCTCAGCTTCTGTCACCTTTCCTGAAATGAGACACTGACATGCAGACAATTTTTCTATCAGACTCACCTGTGCTGTATTCTAACATCCTCTGCTTTTAACCCAGTCTTCCATACCGCCTTCTATCAACTCCTTTCCTGAAATAAAAAAATGACATGCAGACTATCTTTTACAGACTCACCCGTGCTGTCTTCTGTCTTTCCTTTCCTTTATCCAGCCTTCCATCTCAGCTTCTGTCACTTTTCCTGAAATGAGACACTGACATGCAGACAATTTTTCAATCAGACTCACCTGTGCTGTATTCTAACATCCTCTGCTTTTAACCCAGTCTTCCATGCCGCCTTCTATCAACACATTTCCTGAAATAAAAAAAAATGACATGCAGACTTTCTTTTATAGACTCACCGGAGCTGTCTTCAATCTTCCCTCTCCTTTACCCAGCTTTCCATCTCAGCTTCTGTCACCGTTCCTGAAATGAGACATTGACATGCAGACAATTTTTCTATCAGACTCACCTGTGCTGTATTCTAACATCCTCTGCTTTTAACCCATTCTTCCATGCCGCCTTCTATCACCTCCTTTCCTGAAATAAAAAAAATGACATGCAGACTTTCTTTTATAGACTCACCGGTGTTGTCTTCAATCTTCCCTTTTCTTTACCCAGCCTTCCATCTCAGCTTCTGTCACCTTTCCTGAAATGAGACACTGACATGCAGACAATTTTTCTATCAGACTCACCTGTGCTGTATTCTAACATCCTCTGCTTTTAACCCAGTCTTCCATGCCGCCTTCTATCAACTCCTTTCCTGAAATAAAAAAAAAATGACATGCAGACTATCTTTTACAGACTCACCTGTGCTGTCTTCTGTCTTTCCTTTACCCAGCCTTTCATCTCAGCTTCTGTCACCTTTCCTGAAATGAGACACTGACATGCAGACAATTTTTCTATCAGACTCACCTGTGCTGTATTCTAACATCCTCTGCTTTTAACCCAGTCTTCCATGCCGCCTTCTATCAACTCCTTTTCTGAAATAGAAAAAAATGACATGCAGACTATCTTTTACAGACTCACCTGTGCTGTCTTCTGTCTTTCCTTTCCTTTACCCAGCCTTCCATCTCAGCTTCTGTCACCTTTCCTGAAATGAGACACTGACATGCAGACAATTTCTCTATCAGATTCACCTGTGCTGTATTCTGACATCCTCTGCTTTAAACCCAGTCTTCCATGCCGCTTTCTATCAACTCCTTTCCTGAAATAAAAAAAAATAACATGCAGACTATGTTTTACAGACTCACCTGTGCTGTCTTCTGTCTTTCCTTTAGCCAGCCTTCCATCTCAGATTCTGTCACTTTTCCTGAAATGAGACACTGACATGCAAAAAATTTTCTATCAGACTCACCTGTGCTGTATTCTGAGATCCTCTGCTTTTAACCCAGTCTTCCATGCCGCCTTCTATCAACACATTTCCTGAAATAAAAAAATTAACATGCAGACTTTCTTTTATAGACTCACCTGTGCTGTCTTCTGTCTTTCCTTTAGCCAGCCTTCCATCTCAGATTCTGTCACTTTTCCTGAAATGAGACACTGACATGCAAACAATTTTTCTATCAGACTCACCTGTGCTGTATTCTGAGATCCTCTGCTTTTAACCCAGTCTTCCATGCCGCCTTCTATCAACACATTTCCTGAAATAAAATAAAAGTGACATGCAGACTTTCTTTTATAGACTCACCGGTGCTGTCTTCAATCTTCCCTTTCCTTTACCCAGCCTTCCATCTCAGCTTCTGTCACCTTTCCTGAAATGAGACACTGACATGCAGACAATTTTTCTATCAGACTCACCTGTGCTGTATTCTAACATCCTCTGCTTTTAACCCAGTCTTCCATGCCGCCTTCTATCAACTCCTTTCCTGAAATAAAAAAAATGACATGCAGACTTTCTTTTATAGACTCACCGGTGTTGTCTTCTGTCTTTCCTTTCCTTTACCCAGCCTTCCATCTCAGCTTCTGTCACCTTTCCTGAAATTAGACACTGACATGCAGACAATTTTTCTATCAGACTCACCTGTGCTGTAATCTGACATCCTCTGCTTTTAACCCAGTCTTCCATGCCACCTTCTATCAACTCCTTTCCTGAAATAAAAAAAAAAAACATGCAGACTATCTTTTACAGACTCACCTGTGCTGTCTTCTGTCTTTCCTTTACCCAGCCTTCCATCTCAGCTTCTGTCACAATTTTTACTGAAATAAGACACTGACATGCAAACAATTTTTCTATCAGACTCACCTGTGCTGTATTCTGACATCCTCTGCTTTTAACCCAGTCTTCCATGCCGACTTCTATCAACACATTTCCTGAAATTTAAAAAAAATGACATCCAGACTTTCTTTTTTAGACTCACCGGTGCTGTCTTCAGTCTTCCCTTTGTTTTACCCAGCCTTCCATCTCAGCTTCTGTCACCTTTCCTGAAATGAGACACTGACATGCAGACAATTTTTCTATCAGACTCACCTGTGCTGTATTCTAACATTCTCTTCTTTTAACCCAGTCTTCCATGCCACCTTCTATCAACTCCTTTCCTGAAATAAAAAAAAATTACATGCAGACTATCTTTTACAGACTCACCTGTGCTGTCTTCTGTCTTTCCTTTACCCAGCCTTCCATCTCAGCTTCTGTCACCTTTCCTGAAATGGGACACTGACATGCAGACAATTTTTCTATCAGACTCATCTGTGCTGTATTCTGACATCCTCTGCTTTTAACCCAGTCTTCCATGCCGCCTTCTATCAACACATTTCCTGAAATAAAAAAAATGACATGCAGACTATCTTTTACAGACTCACCCGTGCTGTCTTCTGTCTTTCCTTTCCTTTACCCAGCCTTCCATCTCAGCTTCTGTCACTTTTCCTGAAATGAGACACTGACATGCAGACAATTTTTCAATCAGACTCACCTGTGCTGTATTCTAACATCCTCTGCTTTTAACCCAGTCTTCCATGCCGCCTTCTATCAACACATTTCCTGAAATAAAAAAAAATGACATGCAGACTTTCTTTTATAGACTTACCGGAGCTGTCTTCAATCTTCCCTCTCCTTTACCCAGCTTTCCATCTCAGCTTCTGTCACCGTTCCTGAAATGAGACATTGACATGCAGACAATTTTTCTATCAGACTCACCTGTGCTGTATTCTAACATCCTCTGCTTTTAACCCAGTCTTCCATGCCGCCTTCTATCAACTCATTTCCTGAAATGAAAAAAAAAATGACATGCAGACTATCTTTTACAGACTCACCTGTTCTGTCTTCTGTCTTTCCTTTACCCAGCCTTTCATCTCAGCTTCTGTCACTTTTCCTGAAATGAGACACTGACATGCAGACAATTTTTCTATCAGTCTCACCTGTGCTGTATTCTGACATCCTCTGCTTTTAACCCAGTCTTCCATGCCGCCTTCTATCAACACATTTCCTGAAATTTAAAAAAAAGTGACATGCAGACTTTCTTTTATAGACTCACCTGTGCTGTCTTAAATCTTCCCTTTCCCTTACCCAGTCTTCCATCTCAGTTTCTGTCACCTTTCCTAAAATGAGACACTGACATGCAGACAATTTTTCTATCAGACTCACCTGTGCTGTATTCTAACATCCTCTGCTTTTAACCCAGTCTTACATGTCGCCTTCTATCAACTCCTTTCCTGAAAAAAAAATGACATGCAGACTTTCTTTTAAAGACTCACCTGTGCTGTCTTCAATCTTCCCTTTCCTTTACCCAGCCTTCCATCTCAGCTTCTGTCACCTTTCCTGAAATGAGACACTGACTTGCAGACAATTTTTCTATCAGACTCACCTGTGCTGTATTCTGACATCCTCTGCTTTTAACCCAGTCTTACATGTCGCCTTCTATCAACTCCTTTCCTGAAAAAAAAATGACATGCAGACTTTCTTTTATAGACTCACCTGTGCTGTCTTCAATCTTCCCTTTCCTTTACCCAGCCTTCCATCTCAGCTTCTGTCACCTTTCCTGAAATGAGACACTGACATGCAGACATATTTTCTATCAGACTCACCTGTGCTGTATTCTGACATCCTCTGCTTTTAACCCAGTCTTCCATGCCGCCTTCTATCAACACATTTCCTGAAATTAAAAAAAAGTGACATGCAGACTTTCTTTTATAGACTCACCGGTGCTGTCTTCAATCTTCCCTTTCCTTTACCCAGCCTTCGATCTCAGCTTCTGTCACCTTTCCTGAAATGAGACACTGACATGCAAACAATTTTTCCATCAGACTCACCTGTGCTGTATTCTGACATCCTCTGCTTTTAACCTAGTCTTCCATGCCGCCTTCTATCAACACATTTCCTTAAATAAAAAAAAATGACATGCAGACTTTCTTTCACATACTCACCTGTGCTATCTTCTGTCTTTCCTTTCCTTTACCCAGCCTTCCATCTCAGCTTCTGTCATCTTTCCTGAAATGAGACACTGACATGCAGACAATTTTTCTATCAGACTCACCTGTGCTGTATTCTAACATCCTCTGCTTTTAACCCAGTCTTCCATGCCGCCTTCTATCAACTCCTTTCCTGAAATAAAAAAAATGACATGCAGACTTTCTTTTATAGACTCACCGGTGTTGTCTTCTGTCTTTCCTTTCCTTTACCCAGCCTTCCATCTCAGCTTCTGTCACCTTTCCTGAAATTAGACACTGACATGCAGACAATTTTTCTATCAGACTCACCTGTGCTGTATTCTAACATCCTCTGCTTTTAACCCAGTCTTCCTTGCCGCCTTCTATCAACTCCTTTCCTGAAATTAAAAAAAAAATGACATGCAGACTATCTTTTACAGACTCACCTGTGCTGTCTTCTGTCTTTCCTTTACCCAGCCTTTCATCTCAGCTTCTGTCACTTTTCCTGAAATGAGACACTGACATGCAGACAATTTTTCTATCAGACTCACCTGTGCTGTATTCTGACATCCTCTGCTTTTAACCCAGTCTTCCATGCCGCCTTCTATCAACACATTTCCTGAAATTAAAAAAAAAGTGACATGCAGACTTTCTTTTATAGACTCATCTGTTCTGTCTTCAATCTCCCCTTTCCTTTACCCAGCCTTCCATCTCAGCTTCTGTCACCTTTCCTGAAATGAGACACTGACATGCAGACAATTTTTCTATCAGACTCACCTGTGCTGTATTCTAACATCCTCTGCTTTTAACCCAGTCTTCCATGCCGCCTTCTAACAACTCCTTTTCTGAAATAAAAAAAAATGACATGCAGACTTTCTTTTACAGACTCACCGGTGCTGTCTTAAATCTTCCCTTTCCCTTACCCAGTCTTCCATCTCAGTTTCTGTCACCTTTCCTAAAATGAGACACTGACATGCAGACAATTTTTCTATCAGACTCACCTGTGCTGTATTCAAACATCCTCTGCTTTTAACCCAGTCTTCCATGCCGCCTTCTATCAACTCCTTTCCTGAAATAAAAAAAAATTGATATGCAGACTATCTTTTACAGACTCACCTGTGCTGTCTTCTGTCTTTCCTTTACCCAGCCTTCCATCTCAGCTTCTGTCACCTTTCCTGAAATGAGACACTGACATGCAGACAATTTTTCTATCAGACTCACATGTGCTGTATTCTGACATCCTCTGCTTTTAACCCAGTCTTCCATGCCGCCTTCTATCAACACATTTCCTGAAATAAAAAAATGACATGCAGACTTTCTTTTATAGACTCACCGGTGCTGTCTTCAATCTTCCCTTTCCTTTACCCAGCCTTCCTGCTCAGCTTCTGTCACCTTTCCTGAAATGAGACACTGACATGCAGACAATTTTTCTATCAGACTCACCTGTGCTGTATTCTGACATCCTCTGCTTTTAACCCAGTCTTCCATGCCGCCTTCTATCAACACATTTCCTGAAATAAAAAAAAATGACATGCAGACTTTCTTTTATAGACTCACCTGTGCTGTCTTCAATCTTCCCTTTCCTTTACCCAGCCTTCCATCTCAGCTTCTGTCACCTTTCCTGAAATGAGACACTGACATGCAGACAATTTTTCTTTCAGACTCACCTGTGCTGTATTCTGACATCCTCTGCTTTTAACTCAGTCTTCCATGCCGCCTTCTATCAACACATTTCCTGAAATTAAAAAAAAAGTGACATGCAGACTTTCTTTTATAGACTCACCGGTGTTGTCTTCAATCTTCCCTTTCCTTTACCCAGCCTTCCATCTCAGCTTCTGTCACCTTTCCTGAAATGAGACACTGACATGCAAACAATTTTTCTATCAGACTCACCTGTGCTGTATTCTGACATCCTCTGCTTTTAACCCAGTCTTCCATGCCGCCTTCTATCAACACATTTCCTGAAATAAAAAAAAATGACATGCAGACTTTCTTTCACAGACTCACCTGTGCTATCTTCTGTCTTTCCTTTCCTTTACCCAGCCTTCCATCTCAGCTTCTGTCACCTTTCCTGAATTGAGACATTGACATGCAGACAATTTTTCTATCAGACTCACCTGTGCTGTATTCTATCATCCTCTGCTTTTAACCCAGTCTTCCATGCCGCCTTCTATCAACTCCTTTCATGAAATAAAAAAAAATGACATGCAGACTATCTTTTACAGACTCACCTGTGCTGTCTTCTGTCTTTCCTTTACCCAGCCTTCCATCTCAGCTTCTGTCACCTTTCCTGAAATGAGACACTGACATGCAGACAATTTTTCTATCAGACTCACCTGTGCTGTATTCTAACATCCTCTGCTTTTAACCCAGTCTTCCATGCCGCCTTCTATCAACACATTTCCTGAAATAAAAAAATGACATGCAGACTTTCTTTTATAGACTCACCGGAGCTGTCTTCAATCTTCCCTCTCCTTTACCCAGCCTTCCATCTCAGCTTCTATCACCGTTCCTGAAATGAGACACTGACATGCAGACAATTTTTCTATCAGACTCACCTGTGCTGTATTCTAACATCCTCTGCTTTTAACCCAGTCTTCCATACCGCCTTCTATCAACTCCTTTCCTGAAATAAAAAAATGACATGCAGACCATCTTTTACAGACTCACCTGTGCTGTCTTCTGTCTTTCCTTTCCTTTACCCAGCCTTCCATCTCAGCTTCTGTCACTTTTCCTGAAATGAGACACTGACATGCAGACAATTTTTCAATCAGACTCACCTGTGCTGTATTCTAACATCCTCTGCTTTTAACCCAGTCTTCCATGCCGCCTTCTATCAACACATTTCCTGAAATAAAAAAATGACATGCAGACTTTCTTTTATAGACTCACCTGTGCTGTCTTTTGTCTTTCCTTTACCCAGCTTTCCATCTCAGATTCTTTCACTTTTTCTGAAATGAGACACTGACATGCAAACAATTTTTCTATCAGACTCACCTGTGCTGTATTCTGACATCCTCTGCTTTTAACCCAGTCTTCCATGCCGCCTTCTATCAACACATTTCCTGAAATAAAAAAAAAGGGACATGCAGACTTTCTTTTATAGACTCACCGGTGCTGTCTTCAATCTTCCCTTTCCTTTACCCAGCCTTCCATCTCAGCTTCTTTCACCTTTCCTGAAATGAGACACTGACATGCAGTCAATTTTTCTATCAGACTCACCTGTGCTGTATTCTAACATCCTCTGCTTTTAACCCAGTCTTCCATGCCGCCTTCTAACAACTCATTTCCTGAAATAAAAAAAAATGACATGCAGACTTTCTTTTACAGACTCACCTGTGCTGTCTTCAATCTTCCCTTTCCCTTACCCAGTCTTCCATCTCAGCTTCTGTCACCTTTCCTGAAATGAGACACTGACATGCAGACAATTTTTCTATCAGACTCACCTGTGCTGTATTCAAACATCCTCTGCTTTTAACCCAGTCTTCCATGCTGCCTTCTATCAACTCCTTTTCTGAAATAGAAAAAAATGACATACAGACTATCTTTTACAGACTCACCTGTGCTGTCTTCTGTCTTTCCTTTCCTTTACCCAGCCTTCCATCTCAGCTTCTGTCACCTTTCCTGAAATGAGACACTGACATGCAGACAATTTTTCTATCAGACTCACCTGTGCTGTATTCTGTCATCCTCTGCTTTTAACCCAGTCTTCCATGCCGCCTTCTATCAACTCCTTTCATGAAATAAAAAAAAATGACATGCAGACTATCTTTTACAGACTCACCGGTGCTGTCTTCTGTCTTTCCTTTACCCAGCCTTCCATCTCAGCTTCTATCACCTTTCCTGAAATGAGACACTGACATGCAGACAATTTTTCTATCAGACTCACCTGTGCTGTATTCTAACATCCTCTGCTTTTAACCCAGTCTTCCATGCCGACTTCTATCTACAGATTTCCTAAAATAAAAAAATGACATGCAGACTTTCTTTTATAGACTCACCGGAGCTGTCTTCAATCTTCCCTCTCCTTTACCCAGCCTTCCATCTCAGCTTCTGTCACCGTTCCTGAAATGAGACACTGACATGCAGACAATTTTTCTATCAGACTCACCTGTGCTGTATTCTAACATCCTCTGCTTTTAACCCAGTCTTCCATACCGCCTTCTATCAACTCCTTTCCTGAAATAAAAAAATGACATGCAGACTATCTTTTACAGACTCACCTGTGCTGTCTTCTGTCTTTCCTTTCCTTTACCCAGCCTTCCATCTCAGCTTCTGTCACTTTTCCTGAAATGAGACACTGACATGCAGACAATTTTTCAATCAGACTCACCTGTGCTGTATTCTAACATCCTCTGCTTTTAACCCAGTCTTCCATGCCGCCTTCTATCAACTCCTTTCCTGAAATTAAAAAAAAAAATGACATGCAGACTATCTTTTACAGGCTCACCTGTGCTGTCTTCTGTCTTTCCTTTACCCAGCCTTTCATCTCAGCTTCTGTCACTTTTCCTGAAATGAGACACTGACATGCAGACAATTTTTCTATCAGACTCACCTGTGCTGTATTCTGACATCCTCTGCTTTTAACCCAGTCTTCCATGCCGCCTTCTATCAACACATTTCCTGAAATAAAAAAATGACATGCAGACTTTCTTTTATAGACTCACCGGTGCTGTTTTCAATCTTCCCTTTCCTTTACCCAGCCTTCCTTCTCAGCTTCTGTCACCTTTCCTGAAATGAGACACTGACATGCAGACAATTTTTCTATCAGACTCACCTGAGCTGTATTCTAACATCCTCTGCTTTTAACCCAGTCTTCCATGCCGCCTTCTAACAACTCCTTACCTGAAATAAAAAAAATGACATGCAGACTTTCTTTTACAGACTCACCGGTGCTGTCTTAAATCTTCCCTTTCCCTTACCCAGTCTTCCATCTCAGTTTCTGTCACCTTTCCTGAAATGAGACACTGACATGCAGTCAATTTTTCTATCAGACTCACCTGTGCTGTATTCTAACATCCTCTGCTTTTAACCCAGTCTTCCATGCCGCCTTCTATCACCTCCTTTCCTGAGATAAAAAAAATGACATGCAGACTTTCTTTTATAGACTCACCGGTGCTGTCTTCAATCTTCCCTTTTCTTTACCCAGCCTTCCATCTCAGCTTCTGTCACCTTTCCTGAAATGAGACACTGACATGCAGACAATTTTTCTATCAGACTCACCTGTGCTGTATTCTGACATCCTCTGCTTTTAACCCAGTCTTCCATGCCGCCTTCTATCAACACATTTCCTGAAATAAAAAAAATGACATGCAGACTTTCTATTATAGACTCACCGGAGCTGTCTTCAATCTTCCCTCTCCTTTACCCAGCCTTCCATCTCAGCTTCTGTCACCGTTCCTGAAATGAGACACTGACATGCAGACAATTTTTCTATCAGACTCACCTGTGCTGTATTCTAACATCCTCTGCTTTTAACCCAGTCTTCCATGCCGCCTTTTATCACCTCCTTTCCTGAGATAAAAAAAATGACATGCAGACTTTCTTTTATAGACTCACCGGTGCTGTCTTCAATCTTCCCTTTTCTTTACCCAGCCTTCCATCTCAGCTTCTGTCACCTTTCCTGAAATGAGACACTGACATGCAGACAATTTTTCTATCAGACTCTCCTGTGCTGTATTCTGACATCCTCTGCTTTTAACCCAGTCTTCCATGCCGCCTTCTATCAACACATTTCCTGAAATAAAAAAAATGACATGCAGACTTTCTTTTATAGACTCACCGGAGCTGTCTTCAATCTTCCCTCTCTTTTACCCAGCCTTCCATCTCAGCTTCTGTCACCGTTCCTGAAATGAGACACTGACATGCAGACAATTTTTCTATCAGACTCACCTGTGCTGTATTCTAACATCCTCTGCTTTTAACCCAGTCTTCCATACCGCCTTCTATCAACTCCTTTCCTTAAATAAAAAAATGACATGCAGACTATCTTTTACAGACTCACCTGTGCTGTCTTCTGTCTTTCCTTTCCTTTACCCAGCCTTCCATCTCAGCTTCTGTCACTTTTCCTGAAATGAGACACTGACATGCAGACAATTTTTCAATCAGACTCACCTGTGCTGTATTCTAACATCCTCTGCTTTTAACCCAGTCTTCCATGCCGCCTTCTATCAACTCCTTTCCTGAAATTAAAAAAAAAAATGACATGCAGACTATCTTTTACAGACTCACCTGTGCTGTCTTCTGTCTTTCCTTTACCCAGCCTTTCATCTCAGCTTCTGTCACTTTTCCTGAAATGAGACACTGACATGCAGACAATTTTTCTATCAGACTCACCTGTGCTGTATTCTGACATCCTCTGCTTTTAACCCAGTCTTCCATGCCGCCTTCTATCAACACATTTCCTGAAATTAAAAAAAAGTGACATGCAGACTTTCTTTTATAGACTCACCTGTTCTGTCTTCAATCTTCCCTTTCCTTTACCCAGCCTTCCATCTCAGCTTCTGTCACCTTTCCTGAAATGAGACACTGACATGCAGACAATTGTTCTATCAGACTCACCTGTACTGTATTCTAACATCCTCTGCTTTTAACCCAGTCTTCCATGCCGCCTTCTAACAACTCCTTTCCTGAAATAAAAAAAATGACATGCAGACTTTCTTTTACAGACTCACCTGTGCTGTCTTAAATCTTCCCTTTCCCTTACCCAGTCTTCCATCTCAGTTTCTGTCACCTTTCCTAAAATGAGACACTGACATGCAGAAATTTGTTCTATCAGACTCACCTGTGCTGTATTCTGTCATCCTCTGTTTTTAACCCAGTCTTCCATGCCGCCTTCTATCAACTCCTTTCCTGAAATAAAAAAAAAAGTACATGCAGACTATGTTTTACAGACTCACCTGTGCGGTCTTCTGTCTTTCCTTTACCCAGCCTTCCATCTCAGCTTCTGTCACCTTTCCTGAAATGAGACATTGACATGCAGACAATTTTTCTATCAAACTCACCTGTGCTGTATTCTGACATCCTCTGCTTTTAACCCAGTCTTCCATGCCGCCTTCTATCAACACATTTCCTGAAATAAAAAAAAATGACATGCAGACTTTCTTTTATAGACTCAACTGTGCTGTCTTAAGTCTTCCCTTTTCCTTACCCAGTCTTCCATCTCAGTTTCTGTCACCTTTGCTGAAATGAGACACTGACATGCAGACAATTTTTCTATCAGTCTCACTTGTGCTGTATTCTGACATCCTCTGCTTTTAACCCAGTCTTCCATGCCGCCTTCTATCAACACAGTTCCTGAAATAAAAAAAAATGACATGCAGACTTTCTTTTATAGACTCACCTGTGCTGTCTTAAATCTTCCCTTTTCCTTACCCAGTCTTCCATCTCAGTTTCTGTCACCTTTCCTGAAATGAGACACTGACATGCAGACAATTTTTCTATCAGACTCACTTGTGCTGTATTCTGACATCCTCTGCTTTTAACCCAGTCTTACATGTCGCCTTCTATCAACTCCTTTCCTGAAAAAAAAATGACATGCAGACTTTCTTTTATAGACTCACCTGTGCTGTCTTCAATCTTCCCTTTCCTTTACCCAGCCTTCCATCTCAGCTTCTGTCACCTTTCCTGAAATGAGACACTGACATGCAAACAATTTTTCTATCAGACTCACCTGTGCTGTATTCTGACATCCTCTGCTTTTAACCCAGTCTTCCATGCCGCCTTCTATCAACACATTTCCTGAAATAAAAAAAAATGACATGCAGACTTTCTTTCACAGACTCACCTGTGCTATCTTCTGTCTTTCCTTTACCCAGCCTTCCATCTCAGCTTCTGTCACCTTTCCTGAATTGAGACATTGACATGCAGACAATTTTTCTATCAGACTCACCTGTGCTGTATTCTAACATCCTCTGCTTTTAACCCAGTCTTCCATGCCGCCTTCTATCAACTCCTTTCATGAAATAAAAAAAGATGACATGCAGACTATCTTTTACAGACTCACCTGTGCTGTCTTCTGTCTTTCCTTTACCCAGCCTTCCATCTCAGCTTCTATCACCTTTCCTGAAATGAGACACTGACATGCAGACAATTTTTCTATCAGACTCACCTGTGCTGTATTCTAACATCCTCTGCTTTTAACCCAGTCTTCCATGCCGCCTTCTATCAACACATTTCCTGAAATAAAAAAATGACATGCAGACTTTCTTTTATAGACTCACCGGAGCTGTCTTCAATCTTCCCTCTCCTTTACCCAGCCTTCCATCTCAGCTTTTGTCACCGTTCCTGAAATGAGACACTGACATGCAGACAATTTTTCTATCAGACTCACCTGTGCTGTATTCTAACATCCTCTGCTTTTAACCCAGTCTTCCATACCGCCTTCTATCAACTCCTTTCCTGAAATAAAAAAATGACATGCAGACTATCTTTTACAGACTCACCTGTGCTGTCTTCTGTCTTTCCTTTCCTTTACCCAGCCTTCCATCTCAGCTTCTGTCACTTTTCCTGAAATGAGACACTGACATGCAGACAATTTTTCAATCAGACTCACCTGTGCTGTATTCTAACATCCTCTGCTTTTAACCCAGTCTTCCATGCCGCCTTCTATCAACTCCTTTCCTGAAATTAAAAAAAAAATGACGTGCAGACTATCTTTTACAGACTCACCTGTGCTGTCTTTCCTTTACCCAGCCTTTCATCTCAGCTTCTGTCACTTTTCCTGAAATGAGACACTGACATGCAGACAATTTTTCTATCAGACTCACCTGTGCTGTATTCTGACATCCTCTGCTTTTAACCCAGTCTTCCATGCCGCCTTCTATCAACACATTTCCTGAAATAAAAAAATGACATGCAGACTTTCTTTTATAGACTCACCGGTGCTGTCTTCAATCTTCCCTTTCCTTTACCCAGCCTTCCTTCTCAGCTTCTGTCACCTTTCCTGAAATGAGACACTGACATGCAGACAATTTTTCTATCAGACTCACCTGTGCTGTATTCAAACATCCTCTGCTTTTAACCCAGTCTTCCATGCCGCCTTCTATCAACTCCTTTCCTGAAATTAAAAAAAAATTGATATGCAGACTATCTTTTACAGACTCACCTGTGCTGTCTGCTGTCTTTCCTTTACCCAGCCTTCCATCTCAGCTTCTGTCACCTTTCCTGAAATAAGACACTGACATGCAGACAATTTTTCTATCAGACTCACCTGTGCTGTATTCTGACATCCTCTGCTTTTAACCCAGTCTTCCATGCTGCCTTCTATCAACACATTTCCTGAAATAAAAAAAAATGACATGCAGACTTTCTTTTATAGACTCACCTGTGCTGTCTTAAATCTTCCCTTTTCCTTACCCAGTCTTCCATCTCAGTTTCTGTCACCTTTCCTGAAATGAGACACTGACATGCAGACAATTTTTCTATCAGACTCACTTGTGCTGTATTCTGACATCCTCTGCTTTTAACCCAGTCTTCCATGCCGCCTTCTATCAACACATTTCCTGAAATAAAAAAAAATGACATGCAGACTTTCTTTTATAGACTCACCGGTGCTGTCTTCAATCTTCCCTTTCCTTTACCCAGCCTTCCTTCTCAGCTTCTGTCACCTTTCCTGAAATGAGACACTGACATGCAAACAATTTTTCTATCAGACTCAACTGTGCTGTATTCTAACATCCTCTGCTTTTAACCCAGTCTTACATGTCGCCTTCTATCAACTCCTTTCCTGAAAAAAAAAATGACATGCAGACTTTCTTTTATAGACTCACCTGTGCTGTCTTCAATCTTCCCTTTCCTTTACCCAGCCTTCCATCTCAGCTTCTGTCACCTTTCCTGAAATGAGACACTGACATGCAGACAATTTTTCTATCAGACTCACCTGTGCTGTATTCTGACATCCTCTGCTTTTAACCCAGTCTTCCATGCCGCCTTCTATCAACTCCTTTTCTGAAATAGAAAAAAATGACATGCAGACTTTCTTTTATAGACTCACCGGTGCTGTCTTCAATCTTCCCTTTCCTTTACCCAGCCTTCCATCTCAGCTTCTGTCACCTTTCCTGAAATGAGACACTGACATGCAAACAATTTTTCTATCAGACTCACCTGTGCTGTATTCTGACATCCTCTGCTTTTAACCCAGTATTCCATGCCGCCTTCTATCAACACATTTCCTGAAATAAAAAAAAATGACATGCAGACTTTCTTTCACAGACTCACCTGTGCTATCTTCTGTCTTTCCTTTCCTTTACCCAGCCTTCCATCTCAGCTTCTGTCACCTTTCCTGAAATGAGACATTGACATGCAGACAATTTTTCTATCAGACTCACCTGTGCTGTATTCTGACATCCTCTGCTTTTAACCCAGTCTTCCATGCCGCCTTCTATCACCACATTTCCTGAAATAAAAAAAAAATGACATGCAGACTTTCTTTTATAGACTCACCTGTGCTGTCTTCAATCTTCCCTTTCCTTTACCCAGCCTTCCATCTCAGCTTCTGTCACCTTTGCTGAAATGAGACACTAACATGCAGACAATTTTTCTATCAGACTCACCTGTTCTGTATTCTAACATCCTCTGCTTTTAACCCAGTCTTCCATGCGCCTTCTAACAACTCCTTTCCTGAAATAAAAAAAAATGACATGCAGACTTTCTTTTACAGACTCACCTGTGCTGTCTTCAATCTTCCCTTTCCCTTACCCAGTCTTCCATCTCAGCTTCTGTCACCTTTCCTGAAATGAGACACTGACATGCAGACAATTTTTCTATCAGACTCACCTGTGCTGTATTCAAACATCCTCTGCTTTTAACCCAGTCTTCCATGCCGCCTTCTATCAACTCCTTTTCTGAAATAGAAAAAAATGACATACAGACTATCTTTTACAGACTCACCTGTGCTGTCTTCTGTCTTTCCTTTACCCAGC
Source organism: Hyperolius riggenbachi (assembly GCF_040937935.1). Lineage (NCBI taxonomy): Eukaryota > Metazoa > Chordata > Amphibia > Anura > Hyperoliidae > Hyperolius > Hyperolius riggenbachi. Next base: position 478,327,046 of record NC_090646.1, on the reverse strand, counting down.
CTTCCATCTCAGCTTCTGTCACCTTTCCTGAAATGAGACACTGACATGCAGACAATTTTTCTATCAGACTCACCTGTGCTGTATTCTGACATCCTCTGCTTTTAACCCAGCCTTCCATGCCGCCTTCTATCAACTCCTTTCATGAAATAAAAAAAAAAATAACATGCAGACTTTCTTTTACAGACTCACCTGTGCTGTCTTCTGTCTTTCCTTTAGCCAGCCTTCCATCTCAGATTCTGTCACTTTTCCTTAAATGAGACACTGACATGCAAAAAATTTTCTATTAGACTCACCTGTGCTGTATTCTGACATCCTCTGCTTTTAACCCAGTCTTCCATGCCGCCTTCTATCAACACATTTCCTGAAATAAAGAAAATAACATGCAGACTTTCTTTTATAGACTCACCTGTGCTGTCTTTTGTCTTTCCTTTACCCAGTTTTCCATCTCAGATTCTTTCACTTTTTCTGAAATGAGACACTGACATGCAAACAATTTTTCTATCAGACTCACCTGTGCTGTATTCTGACATCCTCTGCTTTTAACCAAGTCTTCCATGCCGCCTTCTATCACCTCTTTTCCTGAAATAAAAAAAAGGGACATGCAGACTTTCTTTTATAGACTCACCGGTGCTGTCTTCAATCTTCCCTTTCCTTTACCCAGCCTTCCATCTCAGCTTCTTTCACCTTTCCTGAAATGAGACACTGACATGCAGACAATTTTTCTATCAGACTCACCTGTGCTGTATTCTAACATCCTCTGCTTTTAACCCAGTCTTCCATGCCGCCTTCTATCACCTCCTTTCCTGAGATAAAAAAAATGACATGCAGACTTTCTTTTATAGACTCACCGGTGCTGTCTTCAATCTTCCCTTTTCTTTACCCAGCCTTCCATCTCAGCTTCTGTCACCTTTCCTGAAATGAGACACTGACATGCAGACAATTTTTCTATCAGACTCACCTGTGCTGTATTCTGACATCCTCTGCTTTTAACCCAGTCTTCCATGCCGCCTTCTATCAACACATTTCCTGAAATAAAAAAAATGACATGCAGACTTTCTTTTATAGACTCACCGGAGCTGTCTTCAATCTTCCCTCTCCATTATCCAGCCTTCCATCTCAGCTTCTGTCACCGTTCCTGAAATGAGACACTGACATGCAGACAATTTTTCTATCAGACTCACCTGTGCTGTATTCTAACATCCTCTGCTTTTAACCCAGTCTTCCATACCGCCTTCTATCAACTCCGTTCCTGAAATAAAAAAATGACATGCAGACTATCTTTTACAGACTCACCTGTGCTGTCTTCTGTCTTTCCTTTCCTTTACCCAGCCTTCCATCTCAGCTTGTCACCTTTCCTGAAATGAGACACTGACATGCAGACACTTTTTCTATCAGACTCACCTGTGCTGTATTCTGACATCCTCTGCTTTTAACCCAGTCTTCCATGCCGCCTTCTATCAACACATTTCCTGAAATACAAAAAAAATGACATGCAGACTTTCTTTTATAGACTCACCGGTGCTGTCTTCAATCTTCCCTTTCCTTTACCCAGCCTTCCTTCTCAGCTTCTGTCACCTTTCCTGAAATGAGACACTGACATGCAAAAATTTTTCTATCAGACTCAACTGTGCTGTATTCTGACATCCTCTGCTTTTAACCCAGTCTTCCATGCCGCCTTCTATCACCACATTTCCTGAAATAAAAAAAAATGACATGCAGACTTTCTTTCACAGACTCACCTGTGCTGTCTTCAATCTTCCCTTTCCTTGACCCAGCCTTCCATCTCAGCTTCTGTCACCTTTCCGGAAATGAGACACTGACATGCAGACAATTTTTCTATCAGACTCACCTGTGCTGTATTCAAACATCCTCTGCTTTTAACCCAGTCTTCCATGCCGCCTTCTATCAACTCCTTTTCTGAAATAGAAACAAATGACATGCAGACTTTCTTTTACAGACTCACCTGTGCAATCTTCTGTCTTTCCTTTCTTTTACCCAGCCTTCCATCTCAGCTTCTGTCACCTTTCCTGAAATTAGACACTGACATGCAGACAATTTTTCGATCAGACTCACCTGTGCTGTATTCTGACATCCTCTGCTTTTAACCCAGTCTTCCATGCCGCCTTCTATCAACTCCTTTCCTGAAATAAAAAAAAAAAATAACATGCAGACTATCTTTTTACAGACTCACCTGTGCTGTCTTCTGTCTTTCCTTTACCCAGCCTTCCATCTCAACTTCGGTCACTTTTCCTGAAATGAGACACTGAAATGCAAACAATTTTTCTATCAGACTCACCTGTGCTGTATTCTGACATCCTCTGCTTTTAACCCAGTCCTCCATGCCGCCTTCTATCAACACATTTCCTGAACTAAAAAAAAAAGTGACATGCAGACTTTCTTTTATAGACTCACCTGTGCTGTCTTCAATCTTCCCTTTCCTTTACCCAGCCTTCCATCTCAGCTTCTGTCACCTTTCCTGAAATGAGACACTGACATGCAGACAATTTTTCTTTCAGACTCACCTGTGCTGTATTCTAACATCCTTTGCTTTTAACCCAGTCTTCCATGCCGCCTTCTAACAACTCCTTTCCTGAAATAAAAAAAAATGACATGCAGACTTTCTTTTACAGACTCACCTGTGCTGTCTTAAATCTTCCCTTTCCCTTACCCAGTCTTCCATCTCAGCTTCTGTCACCTTTCCTGAAATGAGACACTGACATGCAGACAATTTTTCTATCAGACTCACCTGTGCTGTATTCAAACATCCTCTGCTTTTAACCCAGTCTTCCATGCCGCCTTCTATCAACTCCTTTTCTGAAATAGAAACAAATGACATGCAGACTTTCTTTTACAGACTCACCTGTGCAATCTTCTGTCTTTCCTTTCTTTTACCCAGCCTTCCATCTCAGCTTCTGTCACCTTTCCTGAAATTAGACACTGACATGCAGACAATTTTTCGATCAGACTCACCTGTGCTGTATTCTGACATCCTCTGCTTTTAACCCAGTCTTCCATGCCGCCTTCTATCAACTCCTTTCCTGAAATAAAAAAAAAAAATAACATGCAGACTATCTTTTTACAGACTCACCTGTGCTGTCTTCTGTCTTTCCTTTACCCAGCCTTCCATCTCAACTTCGGTCACTTTTCCTGAAATGAGACACTGAAATGCAAACAATTTTTCTATCAGACTCACCTGTGCTGTATTCTGACATCCTCTGCTTTTAACCCAGTCCTCCATGCCGCCTTCTATCAACACATTTCCTGAACTAAAAAAAAAAGTGACATGCAGACTTTCTTTTATAGACTCACCTGTGCTGTCTTCAATCTTCCCTTTCCTTTACCCAGCCTTCCATCTCAGCTTCTGTCACCTTTCCTGAAATGAGACACTGACATGCAGACAATTTTTCTTTCAGACTCACCTGTGCTGTATTCTAACATCCTTTGCTTTTAACCCAGTCTTCCATGCCGCCTTCTAACAACTCCTTTCCTGAAATAAAAAAAAATGACATGCAGACTTTCTTTTACAGACTCACCTGTGCTGTCTTAAATCTTCCCTTTCCCTTACCCAGTCTTCCATCTCAGCTTCTGTCACCTTTCCTGAAATGAGACACTGACATGCAGACAATTTTTCTATCAGACTCACCTGTGCTGTATTCAAACATCCTCTGCTTTTAACCCAGTCTTCCATGCCGCCTTCTATCAACTCCTTTCCTGAAATAGAAAAAAATGACATGCAGACTATCTTTTACAGACTCACCTGTGCTGTCTTGTGTCTTTCCTTTCCTTTACCCAGCCTTCCATCTCAGCTTGTCACCTTTCCTGAAATGAGACACTGACATGCAGACAATTTTTCTATCAGACTCACCTGTGCTGTATTCTGACATCCTCTGCTTTTAACCCAGTCTTCCATTCCGCCTTCTAGCAACACATTTCCTGAAATAAAAAAAAATGACATGCGGACTTTCTTTTATAGACTCACCGGTGCTGTCTTCAATCTTCCCTTTTTTTTACCCAGCCTTCCTTCTCAGCTTCTGTCACCTTTCCTGAATGTGAGACACTGACATGCAGACAATTTTTCTATCAGATTCACCTGTGCTGTATTCAAACATCCTCTGCTTTTAACCCAGTCTCACATGTCGCCTTCTATCAACTCCATTCCTGAAATAAAAAAAATAACATGCAGACTTTCTTTTATAGACTCACCTGTGCTGTCTTCTATCTTCCCTTTCCTTTACCCAGCCTTCCATCTCAGCTTGTCATCTTTCCTGAAATAAGACACAGACATGCAGACAATTTTTCTATCAGACTCACCTGTGCTGTATTCTAACATCCTCTGCTTTTAACCCAGTCTTGCATGCCGCCTTCTATCACCTCCTTTCCTGAAATAAAAAAAATGACATGCAGACTTTCTTTTATAGACTCACCTGTGCTGTCTTCTATCTTCCCTTTCCTTTACCCAGCCTTCCATCTCAGCTTTTGTCACCTTTCCTGAAATGAGACACTGCCATGCAGACAATTTTTCTATCAGACTCACCTGTGCTGTATTCTAACATCCTCTGATTTTAACCCAGTCTTCCATGCCGCCTTCTATCAACTCCTTTCATGAAAAAAAAATGATATGCAGACTTTCTTTTACAGACTCACCTGTGCTATCTTTTGTCTTTCCTTTCCTTTACCCAGCCTTCCATCTGAGCTTCTGTCACCTTTCCTGAAATGAGACACTGACATGCAGACAATTTTTCTATCAGACTTACCTGTGCTGTATTCTAACATCCTCTGCTTTTAACCCAGTCTTCCCTGCCGCCTTCTATCAACACATTTCCTGAAATAAAAAAAAATGACATGCAGACTTTCTTTTATAGACTCACCTGTGCTGTCTTAAATCTTCCCTTTTCCTTACCCAGTCTTCCATCTCAGTTTCTGTCACCTTTCCTGAAATGAGACACTGACATGCAGACAATTTTTCTATCAGACTCACCTGTGCTGTATTCTAACATCCTCTGATGTTAACCCAGTCTTCCATGCCGCCTTCTATCAACTCCTTTCCTGAAATAAAAAAAAAATGACATGCAGACTTTCTTTTATAGACTCACCGGTGCTGTCTTCAATCTTCCCTTTCCCTTACCCAGCCTTCCATCTCAGCTTCTGTCACCTTTCCTGAAATGAGACACTGACATGCAGACAATTTTTCTATCAGACTCACCTGTGCTGTATTCTAACATCCTCTGCTTTTAACCCAGTCTTCCATGCCGCCTTCTATCACCTCCTTTCCTGAAATAAAAAAAATGACATGCAGACTTTCATTTATAGACTCACCTGTGCTGTCTTCTATCTTCCCTTTCCTTTACCCAGCCTTCCATCTCAGCTTCTGTCACCTTTCCTGAAATGAGACACTGACATACAGACAATGTTTCTATCAGACTCACCTGTGCTGTATTCTGACATCCTCTGCTTTTAACCCAGTCTTCCATGCCGCCTTCTATCAACACATTTCCTGAAATAAAAAAAAAAGGACACGCAGACTTTCTTTTATAGACTCACTTGTGCTGTCTTTAATCTTCCCTTTCCTTTACCCAGCCTTCCATCTCAGCTTCTGTCACCTTTCCTGAAATGAGACACTGACATGCAGACAATTTTTCTATCAGACTCACCTGTGCTGTATTCTAACATCCTCTGATGTTAACCCAGTCTTCCATTCCGCCTTCTATCAACTCCTTTCCTGAAATAGAAACAATTGACATGCAGACTTTCTTTTATAGACTCACCGGTGCTGTCTTCAATCTTCCCTTTCCTTTACCCAGCCTTCCATCTCAGCTTCTGTCACCTTTCCTGAAATGAGACACTGACATGCAGACAATTTTTCTTTCAGACTCACCTGTGCTGTATTCTAACATCCTTTGCTTTTAACCCAGTCTTCCATGCCGCCTTCTAACAACTCCTTTCCTGAAATAAAAAAAAATGACATGCAGACTTTCTTTTACAGACTCACCTGTGCTGTCTTAAATCTTCCCTTTCCCTTACCCAGTCTTCCATCTCAGCTTCTGTCACCTTTCCTGAAATGAGACACTGACATGCAGACAATTTTTCTATCAGACTCACCTGTGCTGTATTCTAACATCCTCTGCTTTTAACCCAGTCTTCCATGCCGCCTTCTATCACCTCCTTTCCTGAAATAAAAAAAATGACATGCAGACTTTCATTTATAGACTCACCTGTGCTGTCTTCTATCTTCCCTTTCCTTTACCCAGCCTTCCATCTCAGCTTCTGTCACCTTTCCTGAAATGAGACACTGACATACAGACAATGTTTCTATCAGACTCACCTGTGCTGTATTCTGACATCCTCTGCTGTTAACCCAGTCTTCCATGCCGCCTTCTATCAACACATTTCCTGAAATAAAAAAAAAGGACACGCAGACTTTCTTTTATAGACTCACTTGTGCTGTCTTTAATCTTCCCTTTCCTTTACCCAGCCTTCCATCTCAGCTTCTGTCACCTTTCCTGAAATGAGACACTGACATGCAGACAATTTTTCTATCAGACTCACCTGTGCTGTATTCTAACATCCTCTGATGTTAACCCAGTCTTCCATTCCGCCTTCTATCAACTCCTTTCCTGAAATAGAAACAAATGACATGCAGACTTTCTTTTATAGACTCACCTGTGCTGTCTTCAATCTTCCCTTTCCTTTACCCAGCCTTCCATCTCAGCTTCTGTCACCTTTCCTGAAATGAGACACTGACATGCAGACAATTTTTCTTTCAGACTCACCTGTGCTGTATTCTAACATCCTTTGCTTTTAACCCAGTCTTCCATGCCGCCTTCTAACAACTCCTTTCCTGAAATAAAAAAAAATGACATGCAGACTTTCTTTTACAGACTCACCTGTGCTGTCTTAAATCTTCCCTTTCCCTTACCCAGTCTTCCATCTCAGCTTCTGTCACCTTTCCTGAAATGAGACACTGACATGCAGACAATTTTTCTATCAGACTCACCTGTGCTGTATTCAAACATCCTCTGCTTTTAACCCAGTCTTCCATGCCGCCTTCTATCAACTCCTTTCCTGAAATAGAAAAAAATGACATGCAGACTATCTTTTACAGACTCACCTGTGCTGTCTTGTGTCTTTCCTTTCCTTTACCCAGCCTTCCATCTCAGCTTGTCACCTTTCCTGAAATGAGACACTGACATGCAGACAATTTTTCTATCAGACTCACCTGTGCTGTATTCTGACATCCTCTGCTTTTAACCCAGTCTTCCATTCCGCCTTCTAGCAACACATTTCCTGAAATAAAAAAAAAATGACATGCAGACTTTCTTTTATAGACTCACCGGTGCTGTCTTCAATCTTCCCTTTTTTTTACCCAGCCTTCCTTCTCAGCTTCTGTCACCTTTCCTGAATGTGAGACACTGACATGCAGACAATTTTTCTATCAGACTCACCTGTGCTGTATTCAAACATCCTCTGCTTTTAACCCAGTCTCACATGTCGCCTTCTATCAACTCCATTCCTGAAATAAAAAAAAATGACATGCAGACTTTCTTTTATAGACTCACCTGTGCTGTCTTCTATCTTCCCTTTCCTTTACCCAGCCTTCCATCTCAGCTTTTGTCACCTTTCCTGAAATGAGACACTGCCATGCAGACAATTTTTCTATCAGACTCACCTGTGCTGTATTCTGACATCCTCTGCTTTTAACCCAGTCTTCCATGCCGCCTTCTATCAACACATTTCCTGAAATAAAAAAAATGACATGCAGACTTTCTTTTATAGACTCACCGGAGCTGTCTTCAATCTTCCCTCTCCTTTACCCAGCCTTCCATCTCAGCTTCTGTCACCGTTCCTGAAATGAGACACTGACATGCAGACAATTTTTCTATCAGACTCACCTGTGCTGTATTCTAACATCCTCTGCTTTTAACCCAGTCTTCCATACCGCCTTCTATCAACTCCGTTCCTGAAATAAAAAAATGACATGCAGACTATCTTTTACAGACTCACCTGTGCTGTCTTCTGTCTTTCCTTTCCTTTACCCAGCCTTCCATCTCAGCTTGTCACCTTTCCTGAAATGAGACACTGACATGCAGACACTTTTTCTATCAGACTCACCTGTGCTGTATTCTGACATCCTCTGCTTTTAACCCAGTCTTCCATGCCGCCTTCTATCAACACATTTCCTGAAATAAAAAAAAATGACATGCAGACTTTCTTTTATAGACTCACCTGTGCTGTCTTAAATCTTCCCTTTTCCTTACCCAGTCTTCCATCTCAGTTTCTGTCACCTTTCCTGAAATGAGACACTGACATGCAGACAATTTTTCTATCAGACTCACCTGTGCTGTATTCTGACATCCTCTGCTTTTAACCCAGTCTTCCATGCCGCCTTCTATCAACACATTTCCTGAAATACAAAAAAAATGACATGCAGACTTTCTTTTATAGACTCACCGGTGCTGTCTTCAATCTTCCCTTTCCTTTACCCAGCCTTCCTTCTCAGCTTCTGTCACCTTTCCTGAAATGAGACACTGACATGCAAAAATTTTTCTATCAGACTCAACTGTGCTGTATTCTGACATCCTCTGCTTTTAACCCAGTCTTCCATGCCGCCTTCTATCACCACATTTCCTGAAATAAAAAAAAAATGACATGCAGACTTTCTTTCACAGACTCACCTGTGCTGTCTTCAATCTTCCCTTTCCTTGACCCAGCCTTCCATCTCAGCTTCTGTCACCTTTCCGGAAATGAGACACCAACATGCAGACAATTTTTCTATCAGACTCACCTGTTCTGTATTCTGACATCCTCTGCTTTTAACCCCGTCTTCCATGCCGCCTTCTAACAACTCCTTTCCTGAAATAAAAAAAAATGACATGCAGACTTTCTTTTACAGACTCACCTGAGCTGTCTTAAATCCTCCCTTTCCCTTACCCAGTCTTCCATCTCAGCTTCTGTCACCTTTCCTGAAATGAGACACTGACATGCAGACAATTTTTCTATCAGACTCACCTGTGCTGTATTCAAACATCCTCTGCTTTTAACCCAGTCTTCCATGCCGCCTTCTATCAACTCCTTTTCTGAAATAGAAACAAATGACATGCAGACTTTCTTTTACAGACTCACCTGTGCAATCTTCTGTCTTTCCTTTCTTTTACCCAGCCTTCCATCTCAGCTTCTGTCACCTTTCCTGAAATTAGACACTGACATGCAGACAATTTTTCGATCAGACTCACCTGTGCTGTATTCTGACATCCTCTGCTTTTAACCCAGTCTTCCATGCCGCCTTCTATCAACTCCTTTCCTGAAATAAAAAAAAAAAATAACATGCAGACTATCTTTTTACAGACTCACCTGTGCTGTCTTCTGTCTTTCCTTTACCCAGCCTTCCATCTCAACTTCGGTCACTTTTCCTGAAATGAGACACTGAAATGCAAACAATTTTTCTATCAGACTCACCTGTGCTGTATTCTGACATCCTCTGCTTTTAACCCAGTCCTCCATGCCGCCTTCTATCAACACATTTCCTGAACTAAAAAAAAAAGTGACATGCAGACTTTCTTTTATAGACTCACCTGTGCTGTCTTCAATCTTCCCTTTCCTTTACCCAGCCTTCCATCTCAGCTTCTGTCACCTTTCCTGAAATGAGACACTGACATGCAGACAATTTTTCTTTCAGACTCACCTGTGCTGTATTCTAACATCCTTTGCTTTTAACCCAGTCTTCCATGCCGCCTTCTAACAACTCCTTTCCTGAAATAAAAAAAAATGACATGCAGACTTTCTTTTACAGACTCACCTGTGCTGTCTTAAATCTTCCCTTTCCCTTACCCAGTCTTCCATCTCAGCTTCTGTCACCTTTCCTGAAATGAGACACTGACATGCAGACAATTTTTCTATCAGACTCACCTGTGCTGTATTCAAACATCCTCTGCTTTTAACCCAGTCTTCCATGCCGCCTTCTATCAACTCCTTTCCTGAAATAGAAAAAAATGACATGCAGACTATCTTTTACAGACTCACCTGTGCTGTCTTGTGTCTTTCCTTTCCTTTACCCAGCCTTCCATCTCAGCTTGTCACCTTTCCTGAAATGAGACACTGACATGCAGACAATTTTTCTATCAGACTCACCTGTGCTGTATTCTGACATCCTCTGCTTTTAACCCAGTCTTCCATTCCGCCTTCTAGCAACACATTTCCTGAAATAAAAAAAAATGACATGCAGACTTTCTTTTATAGACTCACCGGTGCTGTCTTCAATCTTCCCTTTTTTTTACCCAGCCTTCCTTCTCAGCTTCTGTCACCTTTCCTGAATGTGAGACACTGACATGCAGACAATTTTTCTATCAGATTCACCTGTGCTGTATTCAAACATCCTCTGCTTTTAACCCAGTCTCACATGTCGCCTTCTATCAACTCCATTCCTGAAATAAAAAAAATAACATGCAGACTTTCTTTTATAGACTCACCTGTGCTGTCTTCTATCTTCCCTTTCCTTTACCCAGCCTTCCATCTCAGCTTGTCACCTTTCCTGAAATAAGACACAGACATGCAGACAATTTTTCTATCAGACTCACCTGTGCTGTATTCTAACATCCTCTGCTTTTAACCCAGTCTTGCATGCCGCCTTCTATCACCTCCTTTCCTGAAATAAAAAAAATGACATGCAGACTTTCTTTTATAGACTCACCTGTGCTGTCTTCTATCTTCCCTTTCCTTTACCCAGCCTTCCATCTCAGCTTTTGTCACCTTTCCTGAAATGAGACACTGCCATGCAGACAATTTTTCTATCAGACTCACCTGTGCTGTATTCTAACATCCTCTGATTTTAACCCAGTCTTCCATGCCGCCTTCTATCAACTCCTTTCATGAAAAAAAAATGATATGCAGACTTTCTTTTACAGACTCACCTGTGCTATCTTTTGTCTTTCCTTTCCTTTACCCAGCCTTCCATCTGAGCTTCTGTCACCTTTCCTGAAATGAGACACTGACATGCAGACAATTTTTCTATCAGACTCACCTGTGCTGTATTCTAACATCCTCTGCTTTTAACCCAGTCTTCCCTGCCGCCTTCTATCAACACATTTCCTGAAATAAAAAAAAATGACATGCAGACTTTCTTTTATAGACTCACCTGTGCTGTCTTAAATCTTCCCTTTTCCTTACCCAGTCTTCCATCTCAGTTTCTGTCACCTTTCCTGAAATGAGACACTGACATGCAGACAATTTTTCTTTCAGACTCACCTGTGCTGTATTCTAACATCCTTTGCTTTTAACCCAGTCTTCCATGCCGCCTTCTAACAACTCCTTTCCTGAAATAAAAAAAAATGACATGCAGACTTTCTTTTACAGACTCACCTGTGCTGTCTTAAATCTTCCCTTTCCCTTACCCAGTCTTCCATCTCAGCTTCTGTCACCTTTCCTGAAATGAGACACTGACATGCAGACAATTTTTCTATCAGACTCACCTGTGCTGTATTCTAACATCCTCTGCTTTTAACCCAGTCTTCCATGCCGCCTTCTATCACCTCCTTTCCTGAAATAAAAAAAATGACATGCAGACTTTCATTTATAGACTCACCTGTGCTGTCTTCTATCTTCCCTTTCCTTTACCCAGCCTTCCATCTCAGCTTCTGTCACCTTTCCTGAAATGAGACACTGACATGCAGACAATTTTTCTATCAGACTCACCTGTGCTGTATTCTAACATCCTCTGATGTTAACCCAGTCTTCCATTCCGCCTTCTATCAACTCCTTTCCTGAAATAGAAACAAATGACATGCAGACTTTCTTTTATAGACTCACCTGTGCTGTCTTCAATCTTCCCTTTCCTTTACCCAGCCTTCCATCTCAGCTTCTGTCACCTTTCCTGAAATGAGACACTGACATGCAGACAATTTTTCTATCAGACTCACCTGTGCTGTATTCTAACATCCTCTGATGTTAACCCAGTCTTCCATGCCGCCTTCTATCAACTACTTTCCTGAAATAAAAAAAAAATGACATGCAGACTTTCTTTTACAGACTCACCTGTGCTGTCTTAAATCTTCCCTTTCCCTTACCCAGTCTTCCATCTCAGCTTCTGTCACCTTTCCTGAAATGAGACACTGACATGCAGACAATTTTTCTATCAGACTCACCTGTGCTGTATTCTAACATCCTCTGCTTTTAACCCAGTCTTCCATGCCGCCTTCTATCACCTCCTTTCCTGAAATAAAAAAAATGACATGCAGACTTTCATTTATAGACTCACCTGTGCTGTCTTCTATCTTCCCTTTCCTTTACCCAGCCTTCCATCTCAGCTTCTGTCACCTTTCCTGAAATGAGACACTGACATACAGACAATGTTTCTATCAGACTCACCTGTGCTGTATTCTGACATCCTCTGCTTTTAACCCAGTCTTCCATGCCGCCTTCTATCAACACATTTCCTGAAATAAAAAAAAAAGGACACGCAGACTTTCTTTTATAGACTCACTTGTGCTGTCTTTAATCTTCCCTTTCCTTTACCCAGCCTTCCATCTCAGCTTCTGTCACCTTTCCTGAAATGAGACACTGACATGCAGACAATTTTTCTATCAGACTCACCTGTGCTGTATTCTAACATCCTCTGATGTTAACCCAGTCTTCCATTCCGCCTTCTATCAACTCCTTTCCTGAAATAGAAACAATTGACATGCAGACTTTCTTTTATAGACTCACCTGTGCTGTCTTCAATCTTCCCTTTCCTTTACCCAGCCTTCCATCTCAGCTTCTGTCACCTTTCCTGAAATGAGACACTGACATGCAGACAATTTTTCTTTCAGACTCACCTGTGCTGTATTCTAACATCCTTTGCTTTTAACCCAGTCTTCCATGCCGCCTTCTATCAACACATTTCCTGAAATAAAAAAAAAGGACACGCAGACTTTCTTTTACAGACTCACTTGTGCTGTCTTTAATCTTCCCTTTCCTTTACCCAGCCTTCCATCTCAGCTTCTGTCACCTTTCCTGAAATGAGACACTGACATGCAGACAATTTTTCTATCAGACTCACCTGTGCTGTATTCTAACATCCTCTGATGTTAACCCAGTCTTCCATGCCGCCTTCTATCAACTCCTTTCCTGAAATAAAAAGAAAATGACATGCAGACTTTCTTTTATAGACTCACCGGTGCTGTCTTCAATCTTCCCTTTCCTTTACCCAGCCTTCCATCTCAGCTTCTGTCACCTTTCCTGAAATGAGACACTGACATGCAGACAATTTTTCTATCAGACTCCCCTGTGCTGTATTCTAACATCCTCTGCTTTTAACCCAGTCTTCCATGCCGCCTTCTATCAACTCCTTTCCTGAAATAGAAACAAATGACATGCAGACTTTCTTTTACAGACTCACCTGTGCAATCTTCTGTCTTTCCTTTCTTTTACCCAGCCTTCCATCTCAGCTTCTGTCACCTTTCCTGAAATTAGACACTGACATGCAGACAATTTTTCGATCAGACTCACCTGTGCTGTATTCTGACATCCTCTGCTTTTAACCCAGTCTTCCATGCCGCCTTCTATCAACTCCTTTCCTGAAATAAAAAAAAATTGATATGCAGACTATCTTTTACAGACTCATCTGTGCTGTCTTAAATCTTCCCTTTTCCTTACCCAGTCTTCCATCTCAGTTTCTGTCACCTTTCCTGAAATGAGACACTGACATGCAGACAATTTTTCTATCAGACTCACCTGTGCTGTATTCTGACATCCTCTGCTTTTAAACCAGTCTTCCATGCCGCCTTCTATCAACACATTTCCTGAAATAAAAAAAAATGACATGCAGACTTTCTTTTATAGACTCACCGGTGCTGTCTTCAATCTTCCCTTTCCTTTACCCAGCCTTCCTTCTCAGCTTCTGTCACCTTTCCTGAAATGAGACACTGACATGCAAACAATTTTTCTATCAGACTCAACTGTGCTGTATTCTGACATCCTCTGCTTTTAACCCAGTCTTCCATGCCGCCTTCTATCACCACATTTCCTGAAATAAAATAAAAAATGACATGCAGACTTTCTTTCACAGACTCACCTGTGCTGTCTTCAATCTTCCCTTTCCTTTACCCAGCCTTCCATCTCAGCTTCTGTCACCTTTCCGGAAATGAGACACTAACATGCAGACAATTTTTCTATCAGACTCACCTGTTCTGTATTCTAACATCCTCTGCTTTTAACCCAGTCTTCCATGCCGCCTTCTAACAACTCCTTTCCTGAAATAAAAAAAAATGACATGCAGACTTTCTTTTACAGACTCACCTGAGCTGTCTTAAATCCTCCCTTTCCCTTACCCAGTCTTCCATCTCAGCTTCTGTCACCTTTCCTGAAATGAGACACTGACATGCAGACAATTTTTCTATCAGACTCACCTGTGCTGTATTCAAACATCCTCTGCTTTTAACCCAGTCTTCATGCCGCCTTCTATCAACTCCTTTTCTGAAATAGAAAAAAATGACATGCAGACTATCTTTTACAGACTCACCTGTGCTGTCTTCTGTCTTTCCTTTCCTTTACCCAGCCTTCCATCTCAGCTTCTGTCACCTTTCCTGAAATGAGACACTGACATGCAGACAATTTTTCTATCAGACTCACCTGTGCTGTATTCTGACATCCTCTGCTTTTAACCCAGTCTTCCATGCCGCCTTCTATCAACACATTTCCTGAAATAAAAAAAAAGGACACGCAGACTTTCTTTTATAGACTCACTTGTGCTGTCTTTAATCTTCCCTTTCCTTTACCCAGCCTTCCATCTCAGCTTCTGTCACCTTTCCTGAAATGAGACACTGACATGCAGACAATTTTTCTATCAGACTCACCTGTGCTGTATTCTAACATCCTCTGATGTTAACCCAGTCTTCCATGCCGCCTTCTATCAACTCCTTTCCTGAAATTAAAAAAAAATGACATGCAGACTTTCTTTTATAGACTCACCGGTGCTGTCTTCAATCTTCCCTTTTCTTTACCCAGCCTTCCATCTCAGCTTCTGTCACCTTTCCTGAAATGAGACACTGACATGCAGACAATTTTTCTATCAGACTCACCTGTGCTGTATTCTAACATCCTCTGATGTTGACCCAGTCTTCCATGCCGCCTTCTATCAACTCCTTTCCTGAAATAAAAAAAATGACATGCAGACTTTCATTTATAGACTCACCTGTGCTGTCTTCTATCTTCCCTTTCCTTTACCCAGCCTTCCATCTCAGCTTGTCACCTTTCCTGAAATAAGACACCAACATGCAGACAATTTTTCTATCAGACTCACCTGTGCTGTATTCTAACATCCTCTGATGTTAACCCAGTCTTCCATTCCGCCTTCTATCAACTCCTTTCCTGAAATAGAAACAAATGACATGCAGACTTTCTTTTATAGACTCACCTGTGCTGTCTTCAATCTTCCCTTTCCTTTACCCAGCCTTCCATCTCAGCTTCTGTCACCTTTCCTGAAATGAGACACTGACATGCAGACAATTTTTCTTTCAGACTCACCTGTGCTGTATTCTAACATCCTTTGCTTTTAACCCAGTCTTCCATGCCGCCTTCTAACAACTCCTTTCCTGAAATAAAAAAAAATGACATGCAGACTTTCTTTTACAGACTCACCTGTGCTGTCTTAAATCTTCCCTTTCCCTTACCCAGTCTTCCATCTCAGCTTCTGTCACCTTTCCTGAAATGAGACACTGACATGCAGACAATTTTTTTATCAGACTCACCTGTGCTGTATTCAAACATCCTCTGCTTTTAACCCAGTCTTCCATGCCGCCTTCTATCACCTCCTTTCCTGAAATAGAAAAAAATGACATGCAGACTATCTTTTACAGACTCACCTGTGCTGTCTTGTGTCTTTCCTTTCCTTTACCCAGCCTTCCATCTCAGCTTGTCACCTTTCCTGAAATGAGACACTGACATGCAGACAATTTTTCTATCAGACTCACCTGTGCTGTATTCTGACATCCTCTGCTTTTAACCCAGTCTTCCATTCCGCCTTCTAGCAACACATTTCCTGAAATAAAAAAAAAATGACATGCAGACTTTCTTTTATAGACTCACCGGTGCTGTCTTCAATCTTCCCTTTTTTTTACCCAGCCTTCCTTCTCAGCTTCTGTCACCTTTCCTGAATGTGAGACACTGACATGCAGACAATTTTTCTATCAGACTCACCTGTGCTGTATTCAAACATCCTCTGCTTTTAACCCAGTCTCACATGTCGCCTTCTATCAACTCCATTCCTGAAATAAAAAAAATAACATGCAGACTTTCTTTTATAGACTCACCTGTGCTGTCTTCTATCTTCCCTTTCCTTTACCCAGCCTTCCATCTCAGCTTGTCACCTTTCCTGAAATAAGACACAGACATGCAGACAATTTTTCTATCAGACTCACCTGTGCTGTATTCTAACATCCTCTGCTTTTAACCCAGTCTTGCATGCCGCCTTCTATCACCTCCTTTCCTGAAATAAAAAAAAATGACATGCAGACTTTCTTTTATAGACTCACCTGTGCTGTCTTCTATCTTCCCTTTCCTTTACCCAGCCTTCCATCTCAGCTTTTGTCACCTTTCCTGAAATGAGACACTGCCATGCAGACAATTTTTCTATCAGACTCACCTGTGCTGTATTCTAACATCCTCTGATTTTAACCCAGTCTTCCATGCCGCCTTCTATCAACTCCTTTCATGAAAAAAAAATGATATGCAGACTTTCTTTTACAGACTCACCTGTGCTATCTTCTGTCTTTCCTTTCCTTTACCCAGCCTTCCATCTGAGCTTCTGTCACCTTTCCTGAAATGAGACACTGACATGCAGACAATTTTTCTATCAGACTCACCTGTGCTGTATTCTAACATCCTCTGCTTTTAACCCAGTCTTCCCTGCCGCCTTCTATCAACACATTTCCTGAAATAAAAAAAAATGACATGCAGACTTTCTTTTATAGACTCACCTGTGCTGTCTTAAATCTTCCCTTTTCCTTACCCAGTCTTCCATCTCAGTTTCTGTCACCTTTCCTGAAATGAGACACTGACATGCAGACAATTTTTCTATCAGACTCACCTGTGCTGTATTCTAACATCCTCTGATGTTGACCCAGTCTTCCATGCCGCCTTCTATCAACTCCTTTCCTGAAATAAAAAAAAAAATGACATGCAGACTTTCTTTTATAGACTCACCGGTGCTGTCTTCAATCTTCCCTTTCCCTTACCCAGCCTTCCATCTCAGCTTCTGTCACCTTTCCTGAAATGAGACACTGACATGCAGACAATTTTTCTATCAGACACACTTGTGCTGTATTCTAACATCCTCTGCTTTTAACCCAGTCTTCCATGCCGCCTTCTATCACCTCCTTTCCTGAAATAAAAAAAATGACATGCAGACTTTCATTTATAGACTCACCTGTGCTGTCTTCTATCTTCCCTTTCCTTTACCCAGCCTTCCATCTCAGCTTCTGTCACCTTTCCTGAAATGAGACACTGACATACAGACAATGTTTCTATCAGACTCACCTGTGCTGTATTCTGACATCCTCTGCTTTTAACCCAGTCTTCCATGCCGCCTTCTATCAACACATTTCCTGAAATAAAAAAAAAGGACACGCAGACTTTCTTTTATAGACTCACTTGTGCTGTCTTTAATCTTCCCTTTCCTTTACCCAGCCTTCCATCTCAGCTTCTGTCACCTTTCCTGAAATGAGACACTGACATGCAGACAATTTTTCTATCAGACTCACCTGTGCTGTATTCTAACATCCTCTGATGTTAACCCAGTCTTCCATGCCGCCTTCTATCAACTCCTTTCCTGAAATAAAAAAAAATGACATGCAGACTTTCTTTTATAGACTCACCGGTGCTGTCTTCAATCTTCCCTTTCCTTTACCCAGCCTTCCATCTCAGCTTCTGTCACCTTTCCTGAAATGAGACACTGACATGCAGACAATTTTTCTATCAGACTCACCTGTGCTGTATTCTAACATCCTCTGCTTTTAACCCAGTCTTCCATGCCGCCTTCTATCAACTCCTTTCCTGAAATAGAAACAAATGACATGCAGACTTTCTTTTACAGACTCACCTGTGCAATCTTCTGTCTTTCCTTTCTTTTACCCAGCCTTCCATCTCAGCTTCTGTCACCTTTCCTGAAATTAGACACTGACATGCAGACAATTTTTCTATCAGACTCACCTGTGCTGTATTCTGACATCCTCTGCTTTTAACCCAGTCTTCCATGCCGCCTTCTATCAACTCCTTTCCTGAAATAAAAAAAAATTGATATGCAGACTATCTTTTACAGACTCATCTGTGCTGTCTTCTGTCTTTCCTTTACCCAGCCTTCCATCTCAGCTTCTGTCACCTTTCCTGAAATGAGACACTGACATGCAGACAATTTTTCTATCAGACTCACCTGTGCTGTATTCTGACATCCTCTGCTTTTAACCCAGTCTTCCCTGCCGCCTTCTATCAACACATTTCCTGAAATAAAAAAAAATGACATGCAGACTTTCTTTTATAGACTCACCTGTGCTGTCTTAAATCTTCCCTTTTCCTTACCCAGTCTTCCATCTCAGTTTCTGTCACCTTTCCTGAAATGAGACACTGACATGCAGACAATTTTTCTATCAGACTCACCTGTGCTGTATTCTGACATCCTCTGCTTTTAACCCAGTCTTCCATGCCGCCTTCTATCAACACATTTCCTGAAATAAAAAAAAATGACATGCAGACTTTCTTTTATAGACTCACCGGTGCTGTCTTCAATCTTCCCTTTCCTTTACCCAGCCTTCCTTCTCAGCTTCTGTCACCTTTCCTGAAATGAGACACTGACATGCAAACAATTTTTCTATCAGACTCAACTGTGCTGTATTCTGACATCCTCTGCTTTTAACCCAGTCTTCCATGCCGCCTTCTATCACCACATTTCCTGAAATAAAATAAAAAATGACATGCAGACTTTCTTTCACAGACTCACCTGTGCTGTCTTCAATCTTCCCTTTCCTTTACCCAGCCTTCCATCTCAGCTTCTGTCACCTTTCCGGAAATGAGACACTAACATGCAGACAATTTTTCTATCAGACTCACCTGTTCTGTATTCTAACATCCTCTGCTTTTAACCCAGTCTTCCATGCCGCCTTCTAACAACTCCTTTCCTGAAATAAACAAAAATGACATGCAGACTTTCTTTTACAGACTCACCTGAGCTGTCTTAAATCCTCCCTTTCCCTTACCCAGTCTTCCATCTCAGCTTCTGTCACCTTTCCTGAAATGAGACACTGACATGCAGACAATTTTTCTATTAGACTCACCTGTGCTGTATTCAAACATCCTCTGCTTTTAACCCAGTCTTCATGCCGCCTTCTATCAACTCCTTTTCTGAAATAGAAAAAAATGACATGCAGACTATCTTTTACAGACTCACCTGTGCTGTCTTCTGTCTTTCCTTTCCTTTACCCAGCCTTCCATCTCAGCTTCTGTCACCTTTCCTGAAATGAGACACTGACATGCAGACAATTTTTCTATCAGACTCACCTGTGCTGTATTCTGACATCCTCTGCTTTTAACCCAGTCTTCCATGCCGCCTTCTATCAACACATTTCCTGAAATAAAAAAAAAGGACACGCAGACTTTCTTTTATAGACTCACTTGTGCTGTCTTTAATCTTCCCTTTCCTTTACCCAGCCTTCCATCTCAGCTTCTGTCACCTTTCCTGAAATGAGACACTGACATGCAGACCATTTTTCTATCAGACTCACCTGTGCTGTATTCTAACATCCTCTGATGTTAACCCAGTCTTCCATGCCGCCCCTTCTATCAACTCCTTTCCTGAAATAAAAAAAAAATGACATGCAGACTTTCTTTTATAGACTCACCGGTGCTGTCTTCAATCTTCCCTTTTCTTTACCCAGCCTTCCATCTCAGCTTCTGTCACCTTTCCTGAAATGAGACACTGACATGCAGACAATTTTTCTATCAGACTCACCTGTGCTGTATTCTAACATCCTCTGATGTTGACCCAGTCTTCCATGCCGCCTTCTATCAACTCCTTTCCTGAAATAAAAAAAAAATGACATGTAGACTTTCTTTTATAGACTCACCGGTGCTGTCTTCAATCTTCCCTTTCCCTTACCCAGCCTTCCATCTCAGCTTCTGTCACCTTTCCTGAAATGAGACACTGACATGCAGACAATTTTTCTATCAGACTCACCTGTGCTGTATTCTAACATCCTCTGCTTTTAACCCAGTCTTCCATGCCGCCTTCTATCACCTCCTTTCCTGAAATAAAAAAAATGACATGCAGACTTTCATTTATAGACTCACCTGTGCTGTCTTCTATCTTCCCTTTCCTTTACCCAGCCTTCCATCTCAGCTTCTGTCACCTTTCCTGAAATGAGACACTGACATACAGACAATGTTTCTATCAGACTCACCTGTGCTGTATTCTGACATCCTCTGCTTTAAACCCAGTCTTCCATGCCGCCTTCTATCAACACATTTCCTGAAATAAAAAAAAGGACACGCAGACTTTCTTTTATAGACTCACTTGTGCTGTCTTTAATCTTCCCTTTCCTTTACCCAGCCTTCCATCTCAGCTTCTGTCACCTTTCCTGAAATGAGACACTGACATGCAGACAATTTTTCTATCAGACTCACCTGTGCTGTATTCTGACATCCTCTGCTTTTAACCCAGTCTTCCATGCCGCCTTCTATCACCTCCTTTCCTGAAATAAAAAAAATGACATGCAGACTTTCTTTTATAGACTCACCTGTGCTGTCTTCTATCTTCCCTTTCCTTTACCCAGCCTTCCATCTCAGCTTTTGTCACCTTTCCTGAAATGAGACACTGCCATGCAGACAATTTTTCTATCACACTCACCTGTGCTGTATTCTAACATCCTCTGCTTTTAACCCAGTCTTGCATGTGCCTTCTATCAACTCCTTTCCTGAAATAAAAAAAAAATAACATGCAGACTTTCTTTTATAGACTCACCTGTGCTGTCTTCTATTTTCCCTTTCCTTTACCCAGCCTTCCATCTCAGCTTGTCACCTTTCCTGAAATGAGACACTGACATGCAGACATTTTTTCTATCACACTCACCTGTGCTGTATTCTAACATCCTCTGCTTTTAACCCAGTCTTGCATGCCGCCTTCTATCACCTCCTTTCCTGAAATAAAAAAAATGACATGCAGACTTTCTTTTATAGACTCACCTGTGCTGTCTTCTATCTTCCCTTTCCTTTACCCAGCCTTCCATCTCAGGTTTTGTCACCTTTCCTGAAATGAGACACTGCCATGCAGACAATTTTTCTATCAGACTCACCTGTGCTGTATTCTAACATCCTCTGATTTTAACCCAGTCTTCCATGCCGCCTTCTATCAACTCCTTTCATGAAAAAAAAATGATATGCAGACTTTCTTTTACAGACTCACCTGTGCTATCTTCTGTCTTTCCTTTCCTTTACCCAGCCTTCCATCTGAGCTTCTGTCACCTTTCCTGAAATGAGACACTGACATGCAGACAATTTTTCTATCAGACTCACCTGTGCTGTATTCTAACATCCTCTGCTTTTAACCCAGTCTTCCATGCCGCCTTCTATCAACACATTTCCTGAAATAAAAAAAAAAGGACACGCAGACTTTCTTTTATAGACTCACCTGTGCAGTCTTTAATCTTCCCTTTCCTTTACCCAGCCTTCCATCTCAGCTTCTGTCACCTTTCCTGAAATGAGACACTGCCATGCAGACAATTTTTCTATCAGACTCACCTGTGCTGTATTCTAACATCCTCTGATTTTAACCCAGTCTTCCATGCCGCCTTCTATCAACTCCTTTCATGAAAAAAAAAGGATATGCAGACTTTCTTTTACAGACTCACCTGTGCTATCTTCTGTCTTTCCTTCCCTTTACCCAGCCTTCCATCTGAGCTTCTGTCACCTTTCCTGAAATGAGACACTGACATGCAGACAATTTTTCTATCAGACTCACCTGTGCTGTATTCTAACATCCTCTGCTTTTAACCCAGTCTTCCATGCCGCCTTCTATCAACACATTTCCTGAAATAAAAAAAAAGTGACATGCAGACTTTCTTTTATAGACTCACCGGTGCTGTCTTCAATCTTCCCTTTCCCTTACCCAGCCTTCCATCTCAGCTTCTGTCACCTTTCCTGAAATGAGACACTGACATGCAGACAATTTTTCTATCAGACTCACCTGTGCTGTATTCTAACATCCTCTGATTTTAACCCAGTCTTCCATGCCGCCTTCTATCACCTCCTTTCCTGAAATAAAAAAAATGACATGCAGACTTTCTTTTATAGACTCACCTGTGCTGTCTTCTATCTTCCCTTTCCTTTACCCAGCCTTCCATCTCAGCTTCTGTCACCTCTCCTGAAATGAGACACTGACATACAGACAATGTTTCTATCAGACTCACCTGTGCTGTATTCTGACATCCTCTGCTTTTAACCCAGTCTTCCATGCCGCCTTCTATCAACACATTTCCTGAAATTAAAAAAAAAAAGGACACGCAGACTTTCTTTTATAGACTCACTTGTGCTGTCTTTAATCCTCCCTTTCCTTTACCCAGCCTTCCATCTCAGCTTCTGTCACCTTTCCTGAAATGAGACACTGACATGCAGACAATTTTTCTATCAGACTCACCTGTGCTGTATTCTAACATCCTCTGATTTTAACCCAGTCTTCCATGCCGCCTTCTATCAACTCCTTTCCTGAAAAAAAAAATGATATGCAGACTTACTTTTACAGACTCACCTGTGCTATCTTCTGTCTTTCCTTTCCTTTACCCAGCCTTCCATCTCAGCTTCTGTCACCTTTCCTGAAATTAGACACTGACATGCAGACAATTTTTTATCAGACTCACCTGTGCTGTATTCTAACATTCTCTGCTTTTAACCCAGTCTTCCATGCCGCCTTCTATCAACACATTTCCTGAAGTAAAAAAAAATGACATGCAGACTATCTTTTACAGACTCACCTTTGCTGTCTTCTGTCTTTCCTTTCCTTTACCCAGCCTTCCATCTCAGCTTTTGTCACCTTTCCTGAAATGAGACACTGACATGCAGACAATTTTTCTATCAGACTTACCTGTGCTGTATTCTGACATCCTCTGCTTTTAACCCAGTCTTCCATGCCGCCTACTATCAACTCCTTTCCTGAAATAAAAAAAAATGACATGCAGACTTTCTTTTATAGACTCACCTGTGCTGTCTTCAATCTTCCCTTTACTTTACCCAGTCTTCCATCTCAGCTTCTGTCACCTTTCCTGAAATGAGACACTGACATGCAGACAATTTTTCTATCAGACTCACCTGTGCTGTATTCTAACATCCTCTGCTTTTAACCCAGTCTTCCATGCCGCCTTCTAACAACTCCTTTCCTGAAATAAAAATAAAATGACATGCAGACTTTCTTTTACAGACTCACCTGTGCTGTCTTAAATCTTCCCTTTCCCTTACCCAGTCTTCCATCTCAGCTTCTGCCACCTTTCCTGAAATG
Source organism: Hyperolius riggenbachi (assembly GCF_040937935.1). Classification (NCBI taxonomy): domain Eukaryota; kingdom Metazoa; phylum Chordata; class Amphibia; order Anura; family Hyperoliidae; genus Hyperolius; species Hyperolius riggenbachi. The sequence continues at coordinate 478,303,543 of NC_090646.1, read as the reverse complement.
AGACACTGACATGCAGACAATTTTTCTCTCAGACTCACCTGTGCTGTATTCTAACATTCTCTGCTTTTAACCCAGTCTTCCATGCCGCCTTCTATCAACTCCTTTCCTGAAATAAAAAAAATAACATGCAGACTTTATTTTACAGACTCACCGGTGCTGTCTTCTGTCTTTCCTTTACCCAGCCTTCCATCTCAGATTCTGTCACTTTTCCTGAAATGAGACACTGACATGCAAACAATTTTTCTATCAGACTCACCTGTGCTGTATTCTAACATCCTCTGCTTTTAACCCAGTCTTCCATGCCGCCTTCTATCAACTCCTTTCCTGAAATAAAAAAAAATAACATGCAGACTGTCTTTTACAGACTCACCTGTGCTGTCTTCTGTCTTTCCTTTACCCAGCCTTCCATCTCAGATTCTGTCACTTTTCCTGAAATGAGACACTGACATGCAAACAATTTTTCTATCAGACTCACCTGTGCTGTATTCTGACATCCTCTGCTTTTAACCCAGTCTTCCATGCCGCCTTCTATCAACACATTTCCTGAAATAAAAAAAAAGTGACATGCAGACTTTCTTTTATAGACTCACCGGTGCTGTCTTCAATCTTCCCTTTCCTTTACCCAGCCTTTCTTCTCAGCTTCTGTCACCTTTCCTGAAATGAGACACTGACATGTAGACAATTCAGACTCACCTGTGCTGTATTTTAACATCCTCTGCTTTTAACCCAGTCTTCCATGCCGCCTTCTAACAACTCCTTTCCTGAAATAAAAAAAAATTACATGCAGACTATCTTTTACAGACTCACCTGTGCTGTCTTCTGTCTTTCCTTTACCCAGCCTTCCTTCTCAGCTTCTGTCACCTTTCCTGAAATGAGACACTGACATGCAGACAATTTTTCTATCAGACTCACCTGTGCTGTATTCTAACATCCTCTGCTTTTAACCCAGTCTTCCATGCCGCCTTCTATCAACTCCTTTCCTGAAATAAAAAAAATAACATGCAGACTATCTTTTACAGACTCACCTGTGCTGTCTTCTGTCTTTCCTTTACCAGCCTTCCATTTTAGATTCTGTCACTTTTCCTGAAATGAGACACTGACATGCAAACAATTTTTCTATCAGACTCACCTGTATTCTGACATCCGCTGCTTTTAACCCAGTCTTCCATGCCGCCTTCTATCAACACATTTCCTGAAATAAAAAAAAAGTGACATGCAGACTTTCTTTTATAGACTCACCGGTGCTGTCTTCAATCTCCCCTTTCCTTTACCCAGCCTTTCTTTTCAGCTTCTGTCACCTTTCCTGAAATGAGACACTGACATGTAGACAATTCAGACTCACCTGTGCTGTATTTTAACATCCTCTGCTTTTAACCCAGTCTTCCATGCCGCCTTCTAACAACTCCTTTCCTAAAAATAAAAAAAAATGACATGCAGACTATCTTTTACAGACTCACCTGTGCTGTCTTCTGTCTTTCCTTTACCCAGCCTTCCATCTCAGCTTCTGTCACCTTTCCTGAAATGAGACACTGACATGCAGACAATTTTTCTATCAGACTCACCTGTGCTGTATTCTAACATCCTCTGCTTTTAACCCAGTCTTCCATGCCGCCTTCTATCAACTCCTTTCCTGAAATAAAAAAAAAATGAAATGCAGACTTTCTTTTACAGACTCACCTGTGCTGTCTTAAATCTTCCCTTTCCCTTACCCAGTCTTCCATCTCAGTTTCTGTCACCTTTCCTGAAATGAGACACTGACATGCAGACAATTTTTCTATCAGACTCACTTGTGCTGTATTCTGACATCCTCTGCTTTTAACCCAGTCTTCCATGCCGCCTTCTATCAACTCCTTTCCTGAAATTAAAAAAAATAACATGCAGACTATCTTTTACAGACTCACCTGTGCTGTCTTCTGTCTTTCCTTTAGCCAGCCTTCCATCTCAGATTCTGTCACTTTTCCTGAAATGAGACACTGACATGCAAACAATTTTTCTATCAGACTCACCTGTATTCTGACATCCTCTGCTTTTAACCCAGTCTTCCATGCCGCCTTCTATCAACACATTTCCTGAAATAAAAAAAAAAGGACACGCAGACTTTCTTTTATAGACTCACCTATGCAGTCTTTAATCTTCCCTTTCCTTTACCCAGCCTTCCATCTCAGCTTCTGTCACCTTTCCTGAAATGAGACACTGCCATGCAGACAATTTTTCTATCAGACTCACCTGTGCTGTATTCTAACATCCTCTGATTTTAACCCAGTCTTCCATGCCGCTTTCTATCAACTCCTTTCATGAAAAAAAAATGATATGCAGACTTTCTTTTACAGACTCACCTGTGCTATCTTCTGTCTTTCCTTTCCTTTACCCAGCCTTCCATCTGAGCTTCTGTCACCTTTCCTGAAATGAGACACTGACATGCAGACAATTTTTCTATCAGACTCACCTGTGCTGTATTCTAACATCCTCTGCTTTTAACCCAGTCTTCCATGCCGCCTTCTATCAACACATTTCCTGAAATAAAAAAAAAGTGACATGCAGACTTTCTTTTATAGACTCACCGGTGCTGTCTTCAATCTTCCCTTTCCCTTACCCAGCCTTCCATCTCAGCTTCTGTCACCTTTCCTGAAATGAGACACTGACATGCAGACAATTTTTCTATCAGACTCACCTGTGCTGTATTCTAACATCCTCTGATTTTAACCCAGTCTTCCATGCCGCCTTCTATCACCTCCTTTCCTGAAATAAAAAAAATGACATGCAGACTTTCTTTTATAGACTCACCTGTGCTGTCTTCTATCTTCCCTTTCCTTTACCCAGCCTTCCATCTCAGCTTCTGTCACCTCTCCTGAAATGAGACACTGACATACAGACAATGTTTCTATCAGACTCACCTGTGCTGTATTCTGACATCCTCTGCTTTTAACCCAGTCTTCCATGCCGCCTTCTATCAACACATTTCCTGAAATAAAAAAAAAAAGGACACGCAGACTTTCTTTTATAGACTCACTTGTGCTGTCTTTAATCTTCCCTTTCCTTTACCCAGCCTTCCATCTCAGCTTCTGTCACCTTTCCTGAAATGAGACACTGACATGCAGACAATTTTTCTATCAGACTCACCTGTGCTGTATTCTAACATCCTCTGATTTTAACCCAGTCTTCCATGCCGCCTTCTATCAACTCCTTTCCTGAAAAAAAAAATGATATGCAGACTTACTTTTACAGACTCACCTGTGCTATCTTCTGTCTTTCCTTTCCTTTACCCAGCCTTCCATCTCAGCTTCTGTCACCTTTCCTGAAATTAGACACTGACATGCAGACAATTTTTTTATCAGACTCACCTGTGCTGTATTCTAACATTCTCTGCTTTTAACCCAGTCTTCCATGCCGCCTTCTATCAACACATTTCCTGAAGTAAAAAAAAATGACATGCAGACTATCTTTTACAGACTCACCTTTGCTGTCTTCTGTCTTTCCTTTCCTTTACCCAGCCTTCCATCTCAGCTTTTGTCACCTTTCCTGAAATGAGACACTGACATGCAGACAATTTTTCTATCAGACTTACCTGTGCTGTATTCTGACATCCTCTGCTTTTAACCCAGTCTTCCATGCCGCCTACTATCAACTCCTTTCCTGAAATTAAAAAAAATGACATGCAGACTTTCTTTTATAGACTCACCTGTGCTGTCTTCAATCTTCCCTTTACTTTACCCAGTCTTCCATCTCAGCTTCTGTCACCTTTCCTGAAATGAGACACTGACATGCAGACAATTTTTCTATCAGACTCACCTGTGCTGTATTCTGACATCCTCTGCTTTTAACCCAGTCTTCCCTGCCGCCTTCTATCAACACATTTCCTGAAATAAAAAAAAATGACATGCAGACTTTCTTTTATAGACTCACCTGTGCTGTCTTAAATCTTCCCTTTTCCTTACCCAGTCTTCCTTCTCAGCTTCTGTCACCTTTCCTGAAATGAGACACTGACATGCAAACAATTTTTCTATCAGACTCAACTGTGCTGTATTCTGACATCCTCTGCTTTTAACCCAGTCTTCCATGCCGCCTTCAATAACCACATTTCCTGAAATAAAATAAAAAATGACATGCAGACTTTCTTTCACAGACTCACCTGTGCTGTCTTCAATCTTCCCTTTCCTTTACCCAGCCTTCCATCTCAGCTTCTGTCACCTTTCCGGAAATGAGACACTAACATGCAGACAATTTTTCTATCAGACTCACCTGTTCTGTATTCTAACATCCTCTGCTTTTAACCCAGTCTTCCATGCCGCCTTCTAACAACTCCTTTCCTGAAATAAAAAAAAATGACTTGCAGACTTTCTTTTACAGACTCACCTGAGCTGTCTTAAATCCTCCCTTTCCCTTACCCAGTCTTCCATCTCAGCTTCTGTCACCTTTCCTGAAATGAGACACTGACATGCAGACAATTTTTCTATCAGACTCACCTGTGCTGTATTCAAACATCCTCTGCTTTTAACCCAGTCTTCATGCCGCCTTCTATCAACTCCTTTTCTGAAATAGAAAAGAATGACATGCAGACTATCTTTTACAGACTCACCTGTGCTGTCTTCTGTCTTTCCTTTCCTTTACCCAGCCTTCCATCTCAGCTTCTGTCACCTTTCCTGAAATGAGACACTGACATGCAGACAATTTTTCTATCAGACTCACCTGTGCTGTATTCTGACATCCTCTGCTTTTAACCCAGTCTTCCATGCCGCCTTCTATCACCTCCTTTCCTGAAATAAAAAAAATGACATGCAGACTTTCTTTTATAGACTCACCTGTGCTGTCTTCTATCTTCCCTTTCCTTTACCCAGCCTTCCATCTCAGCTTTTGTCACCTTTCCTGAAATGAGACACTGCCATGCAGACAATTTTTCTATCACACTCACCTGTGCTGTATTCTAACATCCTCTGCTTTTAACCCAGTCTTGCATGTGCCTTCTATCAACTCCTTTCCTGAAATAAAAAAAAAATAACATGCAGACTTTCTTTTATAGACTCACCTGTGCTGTCTTCTATCTTCCCTTTCCTTTACCCAGCCTTCCATCTCAGCTTGTCACCTTTCCTGAAATGAGACACTGACATGCAGACATTTTTTCTATCACACTCACCTGTGCTGTATTCTAACATCCTCTGCTTTTAACCCAGTCTTGCATGCCGCCTTCTATCACCTCCTTTCCTGAAATAAAAAAAATGACATGCAGACTTTCTTTTATAGACTCACCTGTGCTGTCTTCTATCTTCCCTTTCCTTTACCCAGCCTTCCATCTCAGGTTTTGTCACCTTTCCTGAAATGAGACACTGCCATGCAGACAATTTTTCTATCAGACTCACCTGTGCTGTATTCTAACATCCTCTGATTTTAACCCAGTCTTCCATGCCGCCTTCTATCAACTCCTTTCATGAAAAAAAAATGATATGCAGACTTTCTTTTACAGACTCACCTGTGCTATCTTCTGTCTTTCCTTTCCTTTACCCAGCCTTCCATCTGAGCTTCTGTCACCTTTCCTGAAATGAGACACTGACATGCAGACAATTTTTCTATCAGACTCACCTGTGCTGTATTCTAACATCCTCTGCTTTTAACCCAGTCTTCCATGCCGCCTTCTATCAACACATTTCCTGAAATAAAAAAAAAAGGACACGCAGACTTTCTTTTATAGACTCACCTGTGCAGTCTTTAATCTTCCCTTTCCTTTACCCAGCCTTCCATCTCAGCTTCTGTCACCTTTCCTGAAATGAGACACTGCCATGCAGACAATTTTTCTATCAGACTCACCTGTGCTGTATTCTAACATCCTCTGATTTTAACCCAGTCTTCCATGCCGCCTTCTATCAACTCCTTTCATGAAAAAAAAAGGATATGCAGACTTTCTTTTACAGACTCACCTGTGCTATCTTCTGTCTTTCCTTCCCTTTACCCAGCCTTCCATCTGAGCTTCTGTCACCTTTCCTGAAATGAGACACTGACATGCAGACAATTTTTCTATCAGACTCACCTGTGCTGTATTCTAACATCCTCTGCTTTTAACCCAGTCTTCCATGCCGCCTTCTATCAACACATTTCCTGAAATAAAAAAAAAGTGACATGCAGACTTTCTTTTATAGACTCACCGGTGCTGTCTTCAATCTTCCCTTTCCCTTACCCAGCCTTCCATCTCAGCTTCTGTCACCTTTCCTGAAATGAGACACTGACATGCAGACAATTTTTCTATCAGACTCACCTGTGCTGTATTCTAACATCCTCTGATTTTAACCCAGTCTTCCATGCCGCCTTCTATCACCTCCTTTCCTGAAATAAAAAAAATGACATGCAGACTTTCTTTTATAGACTCACCTGTGCTGTCTTCTATCTTCCCTTTCCTTTACCCAGCCTTCCATCTCAGCTTCTGTCACCTCTCCTGAAATGAGACACTGACATACTGACAATGTTTCTATCAGACTCACCTGTGCTGTATTCTGACATCCTCTGCTTTTAACCCAGTCTTCCATGCCGCCTTCTATCAACACATTTCCTGAAATTAAAAAAAAAAAGGACACGCAGACTTTCTTTTATAGACTCACTTGTGCTGTCTTTAATCCTCCCTTTCCTTTACCCAGCCTTCCATCTCAGCTTCTGTCACCTTTCCTGAAATGAGACACTGACATGCAGACAATTTTTCTATCAGACTCACCTGTGCTGTATTCTAACATCCTCTGATTTTAACCCAGTCTTCCATGCCGCCTTCTATCAACTCCTTTCCTGAAAAAAAAAATGATATGCAGACTTACTTTTACAGACTCACCTGTGCTATCTTCTGTCTTTCCTTTCCTTTACCCAGCCTTCCATCTCAGCTTCTGTCACCTTTCCTGAAATTAGACACTGACATGCAGACAATTTTTTATCAGACTCACCTGTGCTGTATTCTAACATTCTCTGCTTTTAACCCAGTCTTCCATGCCGCCTTCTATCAACACATTTCCTGAAGTAAAAAAAAATGACATGCAGACTATCTTTTACAGACTCACCTTTGCTGTCTTCTGTCTTTCCTTTCCTTTACCCAGCCTTCCATCTCAGCTTTTGTCACCTTTCCTGAAATGAGACACTGACATGCAGACAATTTTTCTATCAGACTTACCTGTGCTGTATTCTGACATCCTCTGCTTTTAACCCAGTCTTCCATGCCGCCTACTATCAACTCCTTTCCTGAAATAAAAAAAAAATGACATGCAGACTTTCTTTTATAGACTCACCTGTGCTGTCTTCAATCTTCCCTTTACTTTACCCAGTCTTCCATCTCAGCTTCTGTCACCTTTCCTGAAATGAGACACTGACATGCAGACAATTTTTCTATCAGACTCACCTGTGCTGTATTCTAACATCCTCTGCTTTTAACCCAGTCTTCCATGCCGCCTTCTAACAACTCCTTTCCTGAAATAAAAATAAAATGACATGCAGACTTTCTTTTACAGACTCACCTGTGCTGTCTTAAATCTTCCCTTTCCCTTACCCAGTCTTCCATCTCAGCTTCTGCCACCTTTCCTGAAATGAGACACTGACATGCAGACAATTTTTCTCTCAGACTCACCTGTGCTGTATTCTAACATTCTCTGCTTTTAACCCAGTCTTCCATGCCGCCTTCTATCAACTCCTTTCCTGAAATAAAAAAAATAACATGCAGACTTTATTTTACAGACTCACCGGTGCTGTCTTCTGTCTTTCCTTTACCCAGCCTTCCATCTCAGATTCTGTCACTTTTCCTGAAATGAGACACTGACATGCAAACAATTTTTCTATCAGACTCACCTGTGCTGTATTCTAACATCCTCTGCTTTTAACCCAGTCTTCCATGCCGCCTTCTATCAACTCCTTTCCTGAAATAAAAAAAAATAACATGCAGACTGTCTTTTACAGACTCACCTGTGCTGTCTTCTGTCTTTCCTTTACCCAGCCTTCCATCTCAGATTCTGTCACTTTTCCTGAAATGAGACACTGACATGCAAACAATTTTTCTATCAGACTCACCTGTGCTGTATTCTGACATCCTCTGCTTTTAACCCAGTCTTCCATGCCGCCTTCTATCAACACATTTCCTGAAATAAAAAAAAAGTGACATGCAGACTTTCTTTTATAGACTCACCGGTGCTGTCTTCAATCTTCCCTTTCCTTTACCCAGCCTTTCTTCTCAGCTTCTGTCACCTTTCCTGAAATGAGACACTGACATGTAGACAATTCAGACTCACCTGTGCTGTATTTTAACATCCTCTGCTTTTAACCCAGTCTTCCATGCCGCCTTCTAACAACTCCTTTCCTGAAATAAAAAAAAATTACATGCAGACTATCTTTTACAGACTCACCTGTGCTGTCTTCTGTCTTTCCTTTACCCAGCCTTCCTTCTCAGCTTCTGTCACCTTTCCTGAAATGAGACACTGACATGCAGACAATTTTTCTATCAGACTCACCTGTGCTGTATTCTAACATCCTCTGCTTTTAACCCAGTCTTCCATGCCGCCTTCTATCAACTCCTTTCCTGAAATAAAAAAAATAACATGCAGACTATCTTTTACAGACTCACCTGTGCTGTCTTCTGTCTTTCCTTTACCAGCCTTCCATCTCAGATTCTGTCACTTTTCCTGAAATGAGACACTGACATGCAAACAATTTTTCTATCAGACTCACCTGTATTCTGACATCCGCTGCTTTTAACCCAGTCTTCCATGCCGCCTTCTATCAACACATTTCCTGAAATAAAAAAAAAGTGACATGCAGACTTTCTTTTATAGACTCACCGGTGCTGTCTTCAATCTCCCCTTTCCTTTACCCAGCCTTTCTTTTCAGCTTCTGTCACCTTTCCTGAAATGAGACACTGACATGTAGACAATTCAGACTCACCTGTGCTGTATTTTAACATCCTCTGCTTTTAACCCAGTCTTCCATGCCGCCTTCTAACAACTCCTTTCCTGAAATAAAAAAAAATGACATGCAGACTATCTTTTACAGACTCACCTGTGCTGTCTTCTGTCTTTCCTTTACCCAGCCTTCCATCTCAGCTTCTGTCACCTTTCCTGAAATGAGACACTGACATGCAGACAATTTTTCTATCAGACTCACCTGTGCTGTATTCTAACATCCTCTGCTTTTAACCCAGTCTTCCATGCCGCCTTCTATCAACTCCTTTCCTGAAATAAAAAAAAAATGAAATGCAGACTTTCTTTTACAGACTCACCTGTGCTGTCTTAAATCTTCCCTTTCCCTTACCCAGTCTTCCATCTCAGTTTCTGTCACCTTTCCTGAAATGAGACACTGACATGCAGACAATTTTTCTATCAGACTCACTTGTGCTGTATTCTGACATCCTCTGCTTTTAACCCAGTCTTCCATGCCGCCTTCTATCAACTCCTTTCCTGAAATTAAAAAAAATAACATGCAGACTATCTTTTACAGACTCACCTGTGCTGTCTTCTGTCTTTCCTTTAGCCAGCCTTCCATCTCAGATTCTGTCACTTTTCCTGAAATGAGACACTGACATGCAAACAATTTTTCTATCAGACTCACCTGTATTCTGACATCCTCTGCTTTTAACCCAGTCTTCCATGCCGCCTTCTATCAACACATTTCCTGAAATAAAAAAAAAAGGACACGCAGACTTTCTTTTATAGACTCACCTATGCAGTCTTTAATCTTCCCTTTCCTTTACCCAGCCTTCCATCTCAGCTTCTGTCACCTTTCCTGAAATGAGACACTGCCATGCAGACAATTTTTCTATCAGACTCACCTGTGCTGTATTCTAACATCCTCTGATTTTAACCCAGTCTTCCATGCCGCTTTCTATCAACTCCTTTCATGAAAAAAAAATGATATGCAGACTTTCTTTTACAGACTCACCTGTGCTATCTTCTGTCTTTCCTTTCCTTTACCCAGCCTTCCATCTGAGCTTCTGTCACCTTTCCTGAAATGAGACACTGACATGCAGACAATTTTTCTATCAGACTCACCTGTGCTGTATTCTAACATCCTCTGCTTTTAACCCAGTTTTCCATGCCGCCTTCTATCAACACATTTCCTGAAATAAAAAAAAAGTGACATGCAGACTTTCTTTTATAGACTCACCGGTGCTGTCTTCAATCTTCCCTTTCCCTTACCCAGCCTTCCATCTCAGCTTCTGTCACCTTTCCTGAAATGAGACACTGACATGCAGACAATTTTTCTATCAGACTCACCTGTGCTGTATTCTAACATCCTCTGATTTTAACCCAGTCTTCCATGCCGCCTTCTATCACCTCCTTTCCTGAAATAAAAAAAATGACATGCAGACTTTCTTTTATAGACTCACCTGTGCTGTCTTCTATCTTCCCTTTCCTTTACCCAGCCTTCCATCTCAGCTTCTGTCACCTCTCCTGAAATGAGACACTGACATACAGACAATGTTTCTATCAGACTCACCTGTGCTGTAACTGACATCCTCTGCTTTTAACCCAGTCTTCCATGCCACCTTCTATCAACACATTTCCTGAAATAAAAAAAAAAAGGACACGCAGACTTTCTTTTATAGACTCACTTGTGCTGTCTTTAATCTTCCCTTTCCTTTACCCAGCCTTCCATCTCAGCTTCTGTCACCTTTCCTGAAATGAGACACTGACATGCAGACAATTTTTCTATCAGACTCACCTGTGCTGTATTCTAACATCCTCTGATTTTAACCCAGTCTTCCATGCCGCCTTCTATCAACTCCTTTCCTGAAAAAAAAAATGATATGCAGACTTACTTTTACAGACTCACCTGTGCTATCTTCTGTCTTTCCTTTCCTTTACCCAGCCTTCCATCTCAGCTTCTGTCACCTTTCCTGAAATTAGACACTGACATGCAGACAATTTTTTTATCAGACTCACCTGTGCTGTATTCTAACATTCTCTGCTTTTAACCCAGTCTTCCATGCCGCCTTCTATCAACACATTTCCTGAAGTAAAAAAAAATGACATGCAGACTATCTTTTACAGACTCACCTTTGCTGTCTTCTGTCTTTCCTTTCCTTTACCCAGCCTTCCATCTCAGCTTTTGTCACCTTTCCTGAAATGAGACACTGACATGCAGACAATTTTTCTATCAGACTTACCTGTGCTGTATTCTGACATCCTCTGCTTTTAACCCAGTCTTCCATGCCGCCTACTATCAACTCCTTTCCTGAAATTAAAAAAAATGACATGCAGACTTTCTTTTATAGACTCACCTGTGCTGTCTTCAATCTTCCCTTTACTTTACCCAGTCTTCCATCTCAGCTTCTGTCACCTTTCCTGAAATGAGACACTGACATGCAGACAATTTTTCTATCAGACTCACCTGTGCTGTATTCTAACATCCTCTGCTTTTAACCCAGTCTTCCATGCCGCCTTCTAACAACTCCTTTCCTGAAATAAAAATAAAATGACATGCAGACTTTCTTTTACAGACTCACCTGTGCTGTCTTAAATCTTCCCTTTCCCTTACCCAGTCTTCCATCTCAGCTTCTGCCACCTTTCCTGAAATGAGACACTGACATGCAGACAATTTTTCTCTCAGACTCACCTGTGCTGTATTCTAACATTCTCTGCTTTTAACCCAGTCTTCCATGCCGCCTTCTATCAACTCCTTTCCTGAAATAAAAAAAATAACATGCAGACTTTATTTTACAGACTCACCGGTGCTGTCTTCTGTCTTTCCTTTACCCAGCCTTCCATCTCAGATTCTGTCACTTTTCCTGAAATGAGACACTGACATGCAAACAATTTTTCTATCAGACTCACCTGTGCTGTATTCTAACATCCTCTGCTTTTAACCCAGTCTTCCATGCCGCCTTCTATCAACTCCTTTCCTGAAATAAAAAAAAATAACATGCAGACTGTCTTTTACAGACTCACCTGTGCTGTCTTCTGTCTTTCCTTTACCCAGCCTTCCATCTCAGATTCTGTCACTTTTCCTGAAATGAGACACTGACATGCAAACAATTTTTCTATCAGACTCACCTGTGCTGTATTCTGACATCCTCTGCTTTTAACCCAGTCTTCCATGCCGCCTTCTATCAACACATTTCCTGAAATAAAAAAAAAGTGACATGCAGACTTTCTTTTATAGACTCACCGGTGCTGTCTTCAATCTTCCCTTTCCTTTACCCAGCCTTTCTTCTCAGCTTCTGTCACCTTTCCTGAAATGAGACACTGACATGTAGACAATTCAGACTCACCTGTGCTGTATTTTAACATCCTCTGCTTTTAACCCAGTCTTCCATGCCGCCTTCTAACAACTCCGTTCCTGAAATAAAAAAAAATTACATGCAGACTATCTTTTACAGACTCACCTGTGCTGTCTTCTGTCTTTCCTTTACCCAGCCTTCCTTCTCAGCTTCTGTCACCTTTCCTGAAATGAGACACTGACATGCAGACAATTTTTCTATCAGATTTACCTGTGCTGTATTCTAACATCCTCTGCTTTTAACCCAGTCTTCCATGCCGCCTTCTATCAACTCCTTTCCTGAAATAAAAAAAAAATGAAATGCAGACTTTCTTTTACAGACTCACCTGTGCTGTCTTAAATCTTCCCTTTCCCTTACCCAGTCTTCCATCTCAGTTTCTGTCACCTTTCCTGAAATGAGACACTGACATGCAGACAATTTTTCTATCAGACTCACTTGTGCTGTATTCTGACATCCTCTGCTTTTAACCCAGTCTTCCATGCCGCCTTCTATCAACTCCTTTCCTGAAATAAAAAAAATAACATGCAGACTATCTTTTACAGACTCACCTGTGCTGTCTTCTGTCTTTCCTTTACCAGCCTTCCATCTCAGATTCTGTCACTTTTCCTGAAATGAGACACTGACATGCAAACAATTTTTCTATCAGACTCACCTGTATTCTGACATCCGCTGCTTTTAACCCAGTCTTCCATGCCGCCTTCTATCAACACATTTCCTGAAATAAAAAAAAAGTGACATGCAGACTTTCTTTTATAGACTCACCGGTGCTGTCTTCAATCTCCCCTTTCCTTTACCCAGCCTTTCTTTTCAGCTTCTGTCACCTTTCCTGAAATGAGACACTGACATGTAGACAATTCAGACTCACCTGTGCTGTATTTTAACATCCTCTGCTTTTAACCCAGTCTTCCATGCCGCCTTCTAACAACTCCTTTCCTGAAATAAAAAAAATGACATGCAGACTATCTTTTACAGACTCACCTGTGCTGTCTTCTGTCTTTCCTTTACCCAGCCTACCATCTCAGCTTCTGTCACCTTTCCTGAAATGAGACACTGACATGCAGACAATTTTTCTATCAGACTCACCTGTGCTGTATTCTAACATCCTCTGCTTTTAACCCAGTCTTCCATGCCGCCTTCTATCAACTCCTTTCCTGAAATAAAAAAAAATGAAATGCAGACTTTCTTTTACAGACTCACCTGTGCTGTCTTAAATCTTCCCTTTCCCTTACCCAGTCTTCCATCTCAGTTTCTGTCACCTTTCCTGAAATGAGACACTGACATGCAGACAATTTTTCTATCAGACTCACTTGTGCTGTATTCTGACATCCTCTGCTTTTAACCCAGTCTTCCATGCCGCCTTCTATCAACTCCTTTCCTGAAATAAAAAAAAATAACATGCAGACTATCTTTTACAGACTCACCTGTGCTGTCTTCTGTCTTTCCTTTAGCCAGCCTTCCATCTCAGATTCTGTCACTTTTCCTGAAATGAGACACTGACATGCAAACAATTTTTCTATCAGACTCACCTGTATTCTGACATCCTCTGCTTTTAACCCAGTCTTCCATGCCGCCTTCTATCAACACATTTCCTGAAATTAAAAAAAAGTGACCTGCAGACTTTCTTTTATAGACTCACCGGTGCTGTCTTCAATCTTCCCTTTCCTTTACCCAGCCTTTCTTCTCAGCTTCTGTCACCTTTCCTGAAATGAGACACTGACATGCAGACAATTCAGACTCACCTGTGCTGTATTCTAACATCCTCTGCTTTTAACCCAGTCTTCCATGCCGCCTTCTAACAACTCCTTTCCTGAAAAAAAAAAAATGACATGCAGACTATCTTTTACAGACTCACCTGTGCTGTCTTCTGTCTTTCCTTTACCCAGCCTTCCTTCTCAGCTTCTGTCACCTTTCCTGAAATGAGACACTGACATGCAGACAATTTTTCTATCAGACTCACCTGTGCTGTATTCTAACATCCTCTGCTTTTAACCCAGTCTTCCATGCCGCCTTCTATCAACTCCTTTCCTGAAATAAAAAAAATAACATGCAGACTATCTTTTACAGACTCACCTGTGCTGTCTTCTGTCTTTCCTTTACCAGCCTTCCATCTCAGATTCTGTCACTTTTCCTGAAATGAGACACTGACATGCAAACAATTTTTCTATCAGACTCACCTGTATTCTGACATCCGCTGCTTTTAACCCAGTCTTCCATGCCGCCTTCTATCAACACATTTCCTGAAATAAAAAAAAAGTGACATGCAGACTTTCTTTTATAGACTCACCGGTGCTGTCTTCAATCTCCCCTTTCCTTTACCCAGCCTTTCTTTTCAGCTTCTGTCACCTTTCCTGAAATGAGACACTGACATGTAGACAATTCAGACTCACCTGTGCTGTATTTTAACATCCTCTGCTTTTAACCCAGTCTTCCATGCCGCCTTCTAACAACTCCTTTCCTGAAATAAAAAAAAATGACATGCAGACTATCTTTTACAGACTCACCTGTGCTGTCTTCTGTCTTTCCTTTACCCAGCCTTCCATCTCAGCTTCTGTCACCTTTCCTGAAATGAGACACTGACATGCAGACAATTTTTCTATCAGACTCACCTGTGCTGTATTCTAACATCCTCTGCTTTTAACCCAGTCTTCCATGCCGCCTTCTATCAACTCCTTTCCTGAAATAAAAAAAAAATGAAATGCAGACTTTCTTTTACAGACTCACCTGTGCTGTCTTAAATCTTCCCTTTCCCTTACCCAGTCTTCCATCTCAGTTTCTGTCACCTTTCCTGAAATGAGACACTGACATGCAGACAATTTTTCTATCAGACTCACTTGTGCTGTATTCTGACATCCTCTGCTTTTAACCCAGTCTTCCATGCCGCCTTCTATCAACTCCTTTCCTGAAATTAAAAAAAATAACATGCAGACTATCTTTTACAGACTCACCTGTGCTGTCTTCTGTCTTTCCTTTAGCCAGCCTTCCATCTCAGATTCTGTCACTTTTCCTGAAATGAGACACTGACATGCAAACAATTTTTCTATCAGACTCACCTGTATTCTGACATCCTCTGCTTTTAACCCAGTCTTCCATGCCGCCTTCTATCAACACATTTCCTGAAATAAAAAAAAAAGGACACGCAGACTTTCTTTTATAGACTCACCTATGCAGTCTTTAATCTTCCCTTTCCTTTACCCAGCCTTCCATCTCAGCTTCTGTCACCTTTCCTGAAATGAGACACTGCCATGCAGACAATTTTTCTATCAGACTCACCTGTGCTGTATTCTAACATCCTCTGATTTTAACCCAGTCTTCCATGCCGCTTTCTATCAACTCCTTTCATGAAAAAAAAATGATATGCAGACTTTCTTTTACAGACTCACCTGTGCTATCTTCTGTCTTTCCTTTCCTTTACCCAGCCTTCCATCTGAGCTTCTGTCACCTTTCCTGAAATGAGACACTGACATGCAGACAATTTTTCTATCAGACTCACCTGTGCTGTATTCTAACATCCTCTGCTTTTAACCCAGTTTTCCATGCCGCCTTCTATCAACACATTTCCTGAAATAAAAAAAAAGTGACATGCAGACTTTCTTTTATAGACTCACCGGTGCTGTCTTCAATCTTCCCTTTCCCTTACCCAGCCTTCCATCTCAGCTTCTGTCACCTTTCCTGAAATGAGACACTGACATGCAGACAATTTTTCTATCAGACTCACCTGTGCTGTATTCTAACATCCTCTGATTTTAACCCAGTCTTCCATGCCGCCTTCTATCACCTCCTTTCCTGAAATAAAAAAAATGACATGCAGACTTTCTTTTATAGACTCACCTGTGCTGTCTTCTATCTTCCCTTTCCTTTACCCAGCCTTCCATCTCAGCTTCTGTCACCTCTCCTGAAATGAGACACTGACATACAGACAATGTTTCTATCAGACTCACCTGTGCTGTAACTGACATCCTCTGCTTTTAACCCAGTCTTCCATGCCACCTTCTATCAACACATTTCCTGAAATAAAAAAAAAAAGGACACGCAGACTTTCTTTTATAGACTCACTTGTGCTGTCTTTAATCTTCCCTTTCCTTTACCCAGCCTTCCATCTCAGCTTCTGTCACCTTTCCTGAAATGAGACACTGACATGCAGACAATTTTTCTATCAGACTCACCTGTGCTGTATTCTAACATCCTCTGATTTTAACCCAGTCTTCCATGCCGCCTTCTATCAACTCCTTTCCTGAAAAAAAAAATGATATGCAGACTTACTTTTACAGACTCACCTGTGCTATCTTCTGTCTTTCCTTTCCTTTACCCAGCCTTCCATCTCAGCTTCTGTCACCTTTCCTGAAATTAGACACTGACATGCAGACAATTTTTTTATCAGACTCACCTGTGCTGTATTCTAACATTCTCTGCTTTTAACCCAGTCTTCCATGCCGCCTTCTATCAACACATTTCCTGAAGTAAAAAAAAATGACATGCAGACTATCTTTTACAGACTCACCTTTGCTGTCTTCTGTCTTTCCTTTCCTTTACCCAGCCTTCCATCTCAGCTTTTGTCACCTTTCCTGAAATGAGACACTGACATGCAGACAATTTTTCTATCAGACTTACCTGTGCTGTATTCTGACATCCTCTGCTTTTAACCCAGTCTTCCATGCCGCCTACTATCAACTCCTTTCCTGAAATTAAAAAAAATGACATGCAGACTTTCTTTTATAGACTCACCTGTGCTGTCTTCAATCTTCCCTTTACTTTACCCAGTCTTCCATCTCAGCTTCTGTCACCTTTCCTGAAATGAGACACTGACATGCAGACAATTTTTCTATCAGACTCACCTGTGCTGTATTCTAACATCCTCTGCTTTTAACCCAGTCTTCCATGCCGCCTTCTAACAACTCCTTTCCTGAAATAAAAATAAAATGACATGCAGACTTTCTTTTACAGACTCACCTGTGCTGTCTTAAATCTTCCCTTTCCCTTACCCAGTCTTCCATCTCAGCTTCTGCCACCTTTCCTGAAATGAGACACTGACATGCAGACAATTTTTCTCTCAGACTCACCTGTGCTGTATTCTAACATTCTCTGCTTTTAACCCAGTCTTCCATGCCGCCTTCTATCAACTCCTTTCCTGAAATAAAAAAAATAACATGCAGACTTTATTTTACAGACTCACCGGTGCTGTCTTCTGTCTTTCCTTTACCCAGCCTTCCATCTCAGATTCTGTCACTTTTCCTGAAATGAGACACTGACATGCAAACAATTTTTCTATCAGACTCACCTGTGCTGTATTCTAACATCCTCTGCTTTTAACCCAGTCTTCCATGCCGCCTTCTATCAACTCCTTTCCTGAAATAAAAAAAAATAACATGCAGACTGTCTTTTACAGACTCACCTGTGCTGTCTTCTGTCTTTCCTTTACCCAGCCTTCCATCTCAGATTCTGTCACTTTTCCTGAAATGAGACACTGACATGCAAACAATTTTTCTATCAGACTCACCTGTGCTGTATTCTGACATCCTCTGCTTTTAACCCAGTCTTCCATGCCGCCTTCTATCAACACATTTCCTGAAATAAAAAAAAAGTGACATGCAGACTTTCTTTTATAGACTCACCGGTGCTGTCTTCAATCTTCCCTTTCCTTTACCCAGCCTTTCTTCTCAGCTTCTGTCACCTTTCCTGAAATGAGACACTGACATGTAGACAATTCAGACTCACCTGTGCTGTATTTTAACATCCTCTGCTTTTAACCCAGTCTTCCATGCCGCCTTCTAACAACTCCGTTCCTGAAATAAAAAAAAATTACATGCAGACTATCTTTTACAGACTCACCTGTGCTGTCTTCTGTCTTTCCTTTACCCAGCCTTCCTTCTCAGCTTCTGTCACCTTTCCTGAAATGAGACACTGACATGCAGACAATTTTTCTATCAGACTCACCTGTGCTGTATTCTAACATCCTCTGCTTTTAACCCAGTCTTCCATGCCGCCTTCTATCAACTCCTTTCCTGAAATAAAAAAAAAATGAAATGCAGACTTTCTTTTACAGACTCACCTGTGCTGTCTTAAATCTTCCCTTTCCCTTACCCAGTCTTCCATCTCAGTTTCTGTCACCTTTCCTGAAATGAGACACTGACATGCAGACAATTTTTCTATCAGACTCACTTGTGCTGTATTCTGACATCCTCTGCTTTTAACCCAGTCTTCCATGCCGCCTTCTATCAACTCCTTTCCTGAAATAAAAAAAATAACATGCAGACTATCTTTTACAGACTCACCTGTGCTGTCTTCTGTCTTTCCTTTACCAGCCTTCCATCTCAGATTCTGTCACTTTTCCTGAAATGAGACACTGACATGCAAACAATTTTTCTATCAGACTCACCTGTATTCTGACATCCGCTGCTTTTAACCCAGTCTTCCATGCCGCCTTCTATCAACACATTTCCTGAAATAAAAAAAAAGTGACATGCAGACTTTCTTTTATAGACTCACCGGTGCTGTCTTCAATCTCCCCTTTCCTTTACCCAGCCTTTCTTTTCAGCTTCTGTCACCTTTCCTGAAATGAGACACTGACATGTAGACAATTCAGACTCACCTGTGCTGTATTTTAACATCCTCTGCTTTTAACCCAGTCTTCCATGCCGCCTTCTAACAACTCCTTTCCTGAAATAAAAAAAATGACATGCAGACTATCTTTTACAGACTCACCTGTGCTGTCTTCTGTCTTTCCTTTACCCAGCCTACCATCTCAGCTTCTGTCACCTTTCCTGAAATGAGACACTGACATGCAGACAATTTTTCTATCAGACTCACCTGTGCTGTATTCTAACATCCTCTGCTTTTAACCCAGTCTTCCATGCCGCCTTCTATCAACTCCTTTCCTGAAATAAAAAAAAATGAAATGCAGACTTTCTTTTACAGACTCACCTGTGCTGTCTTAAATCTTCCCTTTCCCTTACCCAGTCTTCCATCTCAGTTTCTGTCACCTTTCCTGAAATGAGACACTGACATGCAGACAATTTTTCTATCAGACTCACTTGTGCTGTATTCTGACATCCTCTGCTTTTAACCCAGTCTTCCATGCCGCCTTCTATCAACTCCTTTCCTGAAATAAAAAAAAATAACATGCAGACTATCTTTTACAGACTCACCTGTGCTGTCTTCTGTCTTTCCTTTAGCCAGCCTTCCATCTCAGATTCTGTCACTTTTCCTGAAATGAGACACTGACATGCAAACAATTTTTCTATCAGACTCACCTGTATTCTGACATCCTCTGCTTTTAACCCAGTCTTCCATGCCGCCTTCTATCAACACATTTCCTGAAATTAAAAAAAAGTGACCTGCAGACTTTCTTTTATAGACTCACCGGTGCTGTCTTCAATCTTCCCTTTCCTTTACCCAGCCTTTCTTCTCAGCTTCTGTCACCTTTCCTGAAATGAGACACTGACATGCAGACAATTCAGACTCACCTGTGCTGTATTCTAACATCCTCTGCTTTTAACCCAGTCTTCCATGCCGCCTTCTAACAACTCCTTTCCTGAAAAAAAAAAATGACATGCAGACTATCTTTTACAGACTCACCTGTGCTGTCTTCTGTCTTTCCTTTACCCAGCCTTCCTTCTCAGCTTCTGTCACCTTTCCTGAAATGAGACACTGACATGCAGACAATTTTTCTATCAGACTCACCTGTGCTGTATTCTAACATCCTCTGCTTTTAACCCAGTCTTCCATGCCGCCTTCTATCAACTCCTTTCCTGAAATAAAAAAAAATGAAATGCAGACTTTCTTTTACAGACTCACCTGTGCTGTCTTAAATCTTCCCTTTCCCTTACCCAGTCTTCCATCTCAGTTTCTGTCACCTTTCCTGAAATGAGACACTGACATGTAGACAATTTTTCTATCAGACTCACTTGTGCTGTATTCTGACATCCTCTGCTTTTAACCCAGTCTTCCATGCCGCCTTCTATCAACTCCTTTCCTGAAATAAAAAAAAATAACATGCAGACTATCTTTTACAGACTCACCTGTGCTGTCTTCTGTCTTTCCTTTAGCCAGCCTTCCATCTCAGATTCTGTCACTTTTCCTGAAATGAGACACTGACATGCAAACAATTTTTCTATCAGACTCACCTGTATTCTGACATCCTCTGCTTTTAACCCAGTCTTCCATGCCGCCTTCTATCAACACATTTCCTGAAATTAAAAAAAAGTGACCTGCAGACTTTCTTTTATAGACTCACCGGTGCTGTCTTCAATCTTCCCTTTCCTTTACCCAGCCTTTCTTCTCAGCTTCTGTCACCTTTCCTGAAATGAGACACTGACATGCAGACAATTCAGACTCACCTGTGCTGTATTCTAACATCCTCTGCTTTTAACCTAGTCTTCCATGCCGCCTTCTAACAACTCCTTTCCTGAAAAAAAAAAATGACATGCAGACTATCTTTTACAGACTCATTTGTGCTGTCTTCTGTCTTTCCTTTACCCAGCCTTCCATCTCAGCTTCTATCACTTTTCCTGAAATCAGGGCCAATCAGTGCCAGGCAGCGCTGAGGGGTGGATCCGGGACTCCGTCTGACGTCATCATCGCGACGGGGGGAAGCCCTCAAGGAAATCCCATTCATAACGCGCCGGAGGGGATCAAAGGTACGCGCCGGACACTGCAGGGAGGGGGGCATCATGTAGCTAGTGCTAGGCTAGCTACATGATTTAAAACATTTTTTTTAAAAAAACTGCTGCGCCGCCACCCTGGCGCAGTTAATAGAATGCCAGGGTGGTTAATTATGGTAGCGTGGATTATTTTAAAGCTATAATGGACGAAAACTGAGAAATAATTATTTTTTCCCATTTTTTCTTATTAATCCTGTTAAAATGCATTTATAAAAAAATAATTCTTAGCAAAATGTACCACCCAAAGAAAGCCTAATTAGTGGCAGAAAAAACAAGATATAGATCAATAAATTGTGTTAAGAAGTGATAAAGTTATTGGCGAATGAATGGGAGGTGAAAATTGCTCTGATGCATAAGGTGAAAAATCCCTGCGGGCTGAAATGGTTAATGAAAGATAACGTATACGTTGCATAATGTGGAGAAACACTCATAATCCACTACTGACAGACAGTGTGCCTACCTAATACAGGTTTCATACACTGGTGGTCATATGACTGACGGCCACAAGGTGGCGCTCGGTAGAGGAAGCTGGCTGACATGCGCACCGCTGATCCATCGTTCCTCCGTGAGATGTCTGTAGCAAGTAGGCGGCTCTTGTCTGGTCCGGAATGTATGTGGGCTGTGGGCGGGGCAATCCGGAGACACCTCCTGCTCTTCTTCTGGTGGTACTGCCGCTAGTCCGTCCGCAGATGTTGATGCGCTTCCTGCAGTGTTCGGGTGATGATGCGAGTGATGTGCGGGTGATGATGTGCGGGAGACCATGCAAGTGATGTGCGGGAGACACATCCCATCACGTACCCAAAGTGCTATAAACTCACATATACTACTTGTTATTTGCCTACATTTGGCTGCATTAGTTACTGTATCTCTGCCACCTCCAGATACCTGCAATCTCCGCTCACACATAAGAGCACCTGTCATGTCTGCATGAACCTGGCCTGCCATTTCTTTCTACTGCAGCTGCAGCGGATATTCTTTACCCGGCTAATTAGTGTGTTGCTGTTACACTCTATTCTAATGAATGATTGTATTAATAAAATGGATTTTGAATACCTAGAAACACTAGGTTGCGGTTGCTATGGGCAGCATCTCTCCTCTCCTTTCATTTGCTGCACCGCCGCATACATCATGTCATGTTCCTGTGGGGGGAGGGGGGTTTTCTTCCACGGTGGGTGAAAGGGGGCGGGGACACGCGCGACCAGAGGGGTGGAGCTACGGGCAACAACGTGAAGGGGCAGATCTTTATGTGGCAGCAAGAAGCCCCGCCTCCCGTCTGATTAAGCCCCGCCTCCCGTCTGATTAAGCTCCGCCTCCAACCAGAAGCTTTGACCTTTTCCCGGGACACCTAATGGAGAGATAGTCCTGACAGGGCTCCCAGAGATGCCCACCAAGTGCAAGGAGCTGTGAGGGAGCAGAGCAGGTAAGATCCTGTACCTGTGTCCCTGACAGCAGCACCCAGAGGCCTCTCTCACCCTCCACTAGCAACCATTGACCTTTTTCACCATCCACTTGCACCTAATGACGCCTCCCACCCTACAGCAGTGACCTCTCTCTCCCTCGATTACCACTCAGCGACTTCTCCCGCCCTCCACCAGTGACCATCAACCCTAAGGTATTGCCCTGCATGTAATAAAAGCACCTGGAAAAAAGGCCGCAGAGTATTCCCACCAGGGCTGTGGAATCGGAGTCGAGAGAAATTTTTAGAATATATGGAGTCGTTGGTTTTATAAACGGAGAAGTCGGACTCGGATAATTTTTGTACGCACTCCATGGCCCTGCAGGGACTGTGGAGTCAGGGCCCATTTCCACTTTAAGTAGGCTTTTTTTTCATGCGAATTCGCATGCGTAAGCGAACTGTTTTTTCTCCCATTGTCATTCATCATTATTGACCCGCGCATGCGAAACCGCATACGCAAACACGTGTAAACTCAAACTGCACAAAAAATTGTTACACAGGCGGCCTTTTTATTTACGCCTGAGGGGGGAAGCGAATTTCGCCTGTAATGGAAACAAGCAGTGGCGTACCTAGGGCATTTGGCACCCGGTGCTGGGTATTAAAAGACACCCCCCCTAAAAAAAATGGGCGTGACCACAACCTGTGGTGTGCTTCGTGGCAAAAATTGGCGTGGTCATGACCAGATGAGGGCGGAGCTAACTGTTATTTAAAGTATTAGCTAGTATAGTTGCCCCCAGAATAGCTGCCCCAGAGAAGCTAGTATAGCTGCCCCCAATGAAGTTAGTATAGTTACCCCCAGTATAGCTAGTTTAGTTGCCCCCAGTATAGCTAGTATAGTTGCCCCATATTAGCTGGTATAGTTGCCCCCAGTATAGCTGGTATAGTTGCCCCCAGTATAGCTGGTATAGCTGCCCCCAGTATAGCTAGTATAGCTGCCCCCAGTATAGCTAGTATAGCTGCCCCCAGTATAGTTGCCCCCAGTATAGCTAGTATAGCTGCCCCCAGTATAGCTAGTATAGCTGCCCCCAGTATAGCTGGTATAGCTGCCCCCAGTATAGCTGGTATAGCTGCCCCCAGTATAGCTAGTATAGCTGCCCCCAGTATAGCTGGTATAGTTGCCCCCAGTATAGCTAGTAGAGCTGCCCCCAGTATAGCTAGTATAGCTGCCCCCAGTATAGCTAGTATAGCTGCCCCCAGTATAGTTGCCCCCAGTATAGCTAGTATAGCTGCCCCCAGTATAGCTGCCCCCAGTATAGCTGGTATAGCTTCCCCCAGTATAGCTAGTATAGCTGCCCCCAGTATAGCTGGTATAGTTGCCCCCAGTATAGCTAGTAGAGCTGCCCCCAGTATAGCTGCCCCCCAGTATAGCTAGTTTAGTTGCCCCCAGTATAGCTAGTATATTGGGTCACCCTGAGCTGCTTGGTTACTTTGTTGTTCTCGTCCAAGCCCTATTTCATACAGCCTTATCAGTCCCTGCCATGTACTGATGAGGACCAAAAGTCCGAAACAGGCTGTCTACATGTGGGTTTGATATGGCTGTGTAAAACTTAAAGCTTTAGGCTTGCTATAAACCAGTGGTTCTGGATGCTTGCTTGGCTTCACAAGGGCAAAAAGGGATAATTTGCATATTCAGTAGGGCATTGTGGGTAACCACAAATGTTCACTTATAACTGAATTATTGCAAATTTCCTTCTGTTTTAAGAAGGCAATTACACCAGGTGAGGGAGGGGGGGATATTTCCCCCCTCCCCACCGCTGCCGCCACTGCCCCTCCTTCAAGCGCTGCTTCCCCCTCCTGCTCTGTGCTGTGGGGGGTCGTGGCGACACCCCCCTGGGTGTCTGTCACCCGGTGCGCCCCGCCCCCCTGCGCACTACAGTAGGAACGCCACTTGAAACAGGCCCATTGAAATACATTGCTATTGGAATTCACATACAGATAATGAATGTGAATTTCGCCATAGTGGAAACGGGCCCTCAGTCAAGGAGTTGAAGCATTTTGGGGTACCTGGGATCGGAGGTTTCATAAACTGAAAAGTTGGATGGTTTTTGTACAGACTCCACAGCCGTGATTACTGCTAGTAAAATATTGATAAAATGACCAATATTTTACAACTTTATCTTCTGCTACCATTTGCAGTAGTGCCCCTGTTCCATGTGCAGCCCTGTATGCAGCCATTTCCATTCCATTAAAGTGTACCCGAGCCGAGGTTTGGGTACAAAATCACATACTTACCTAAGTAGCCTCTGGATCCCGATGAAGCTTCCCTCGCTGCCCTCTGGTCCCCTGTCGCTAATTGAGGACACTCTAAGGATATACCAACAAGGGCTTGTCTGTAATCTGACCAGGTCCACGCACCTCTTCTGGCACAAGCGAGACCATACTGAACCTGCATAATACGCTGGAGCTGCTCGTGCACGAGTGACTCCATGCTACTACGCAGGAGTAACCGTGTTCAGATGGAGAGCCCACCACCAGCGGCAACAGGAGACCAGAGGACAGTGAGGGGTAGCCTCAATATAATCCAGAGCTTCCCACTACATAAGTAAGTAGATGTGTTTGAACCTGAGCTTCAGCTTGGGTTCTCTTTAAACTCATCTGATTCCCCAATTTTTAGTAGGGATAATCCATGTGATGCAAGATGATCCATGAGTTACAAATAATTCCAAATTGATGCCATGGCTGCCGTGAATGATGTTAAAGGGGAACTGAAGTAAGGGGTATACGGAGGCTTCCATATTTATTTCCTTTTAATCAATACCAGTTGCCTGGCAGCCCTGCTGGTCTGTTTCTCTGCAGTAGTATCTGAATAACACCAGAAACAAGCATGCAGCTAGTCTTGTCAGATCTGACATTAATGTCAGAAACACCTGATCTGCTGCATGCTTGTTCAGGGGCTATGGCTAATAGTATTAGAGGCAGAGGATCAGCAGGGCTGCCTGGCAACTGGTATTGCTTAAAAGGAAATAAACATGGCAGCCTCCATATAACTCTCTTTTCAGTTCCCCTTTAATGCACTCGGTTTAGGATGGTTCTTGCTGTCACCGAGGTGCACACTGAGCACAAGCTCCGCCCCCCGACTAGGAGCCATTTGCCTGCACTGCATCCGATGCAGAGAGGAGACCACATTAGCTTGAGGGCAGCTAAGAGCAGAGGAGGCCGGAGTAAACCTTTACCAAGAGCCAGCCTGCCTGGGAGGAGAGAGGGAGCACTTTCACTGGTGGATGAGAACTGCTGGAAGCTGGTAACTTGTGAAACATTCTCGTCTGCCTGCCTTTTGCTGCCAGTGTGTATATGTCATTAATATTGGCTGACAGGCACCTGCGGAAAGGGGGGGGGGGGGGGGCTCTTGGCGCCCAGTTGCCCCCATTTTTTACTTTTCAATAAAAGTGCCCCACTCCCGGCTGCAATAAGCTCTGCCCACCACTAGGAAGCTCCTCCTCCTTGACAGATTGGCTTGACCTACCTTCTCCAGCGCCCGCACTGGCCTCACCTTTCCTTCCCCCAACAGCACCTCTCCTGTAGTGATGGCATGAACTGTCCACCAGCAAACGGTTCCTCATATAGCTACTTCTGTGTCGGCAAGTTGCGGCAGTAGTACTCTGGCCTGGCGACTCACCTCCTTCATTACACGGCCAGAAGGGCTCTGTGCATTCCCACTACATAGTCGTGACTACGCACGATGCACACAGCTCTCCCAGCCACTGGCATGCGATTGCCAGGCCAATGTCTGTGCATTACTGTCGCAACTTGCACGCCCGAAAATAGCTAGTTTTGAAATACTTGCGCACTACTGCCGCAGCTCGCTCGCCCAGAAGTAGCTAGAGAGTGAACTGTTAGGTGGAGAACAGTTTGTGCCATCACTTACTCTCCTGTTCCCAGCAGCACCTATAGTGATCTCACCCAGTACCCACACCTAGCAACCACATGACGTGTGCACCCACATTTGTACGTGCGCTAGTCAACACCCATATGACACCCACTACCCACCCATAGCCAGCACCCACATGACACCTTGTACCAGCAGTCTCACTACCGAAATAACTGTACAGGTAATAAAATGTCTATCACACGTTGCCCATTAGGCTTGACCACTATGTACATAAATAAAGTTGATTAAACTTTTCCCTATTTAGCAGTTTATGTAAAGTGAACAAACTGTATAAGGGATTTGCTTACAACCTGTTGGTGGTCAGAGACACCATTCAGAGTTGTTTGTACAGAAAAAATACTGATAGCTTGTCAGCTAGGTGAATGATCCTGTAGGGGTCTTTGCTGATCCCCCCCAGATATCTTTATCATGGGGTGTAGCTATCCCACATCATCATCACCATCAGTATATGTACAAACATCTGGGGTTCCACACACAACTGTTGGTGTATGGCCAGCCAACTGACAGTGTAAAACGAAGGCTTATAAAATGCAGCCTATCTCATGTATTGATTACACCATAATCGTGATCCCCATAGGGGAAAGAAATGCCTTCATAGAAGGAAGCTGGGTGAATTAGTAGCCACCATTAGGGTGCATGAGCCGTGCAAATAGTTAAATGCCCAGAAGTGTAACTCAACAATTGTTTCACCTCCTCAAACAGAGGCGTAGTCAGGAGTGTATAGTACACAGCACAAACAATATTTACATTATATACATTCAAAACCCTCCACCCAACCAGCAGAGATTCCCCCAGCAACACGCTCAGGTTAGAGCTGATTGTGTCAGAATGCGGAAGGCTTAAATAGCGCTGATCCACTCCGCCCTTTTAGGTGGGTGCCTCCCCTCCTGTATATGTCTATCCTCGTTTCTCCCTCACCTTCATTTCAATGTATGTTGGCGCGCTGTCTTGGCCAATACTCTATCCCATCTCCGCATCCACGCTATGCCCATCACTGGTCTGTGACGTCTGTTCCTGTGACGTCACATCCGCCGGCTACAATCCCCGCTGATAGGCTGGTAGGGAGAGGTTGGGCAGCGTGATTCACCTAGGTTGCTATAGCAACCTGTAAATAATGTGCGGAGCATTTGTTTACTATTCATCCTCACAAGGAAACCACTGTTTACATCATCTTGTGGACTAATTAGAAAACGTATGGCCAGACCATATAACGCATCCATAGCATCGTCCTAATGTACCATTGGTAGCTAATTTTAGCGCTTCATTAGGACGTATCTGCTTAGATGCTTTGCGCTGTGTATACGTGGTGTATGTCCATGTATGCGGGAACAGTGACCGCATACATGGACATACACCACGTATACACAGCGCAAAGCATCTAAGCAGATACGTCCTAATGAAGCGCTAAAATTAGCTACCAATGGTACATTAGGACGATGCTATGGATGCGTTATATGGTCTGGCCATACGTTTTCTAATTAGTCCACAAGATGATGTAAACAGTGGTTTCCTTGTGAGGATGAATAGTAAACAAATGCTCCGCACATTATTTACAGGTTGCTATAGCAACCTAGGTGAATCACGCTGCCCAACCTCTCCCTACCAGCCTATCAGCGGGGATTGTAGCCGGCGGATGTGACGTCACAGGAACAGACGTCACAGACCAGTGATGGGCATAGCGTGGATGCGGAGATGGGATAGAGTATTGGCCAAGACAGCGCGCCAACATACATTGAAATGAAGGTGAGGGAGAAACGAGGATAGACATATACAGGAGGGGAGGCACCCACCTAAAAGGGCGGAGTGGATCAGCGCTATTTAAGCCTTCCGCATTCTGACACAATCAGCTCTAACCTGAGCGTGTTGCTGGGGGAATCTCTGCTGGTTGGGTGGAGGGTTTTGAATGTATATAATGTAAATATTGTTTGTGCTGTGTACTATACACTCCTGACTACGCCTCTGTTTGAGGAGGTGAAACAATTGTTGAGTTACACTTCTGGGCATTTAACTATTTGCACGGCTCATGCACCCTAATGGTGGCTACTAATTCACCCAGCTTCCTTCTATGAAGGCATTTCTTTCCCCTATGGGGATCACGATTATGGTGTAATCAATACATGAGATAGGCTGCATTTTATAAGCCTTCGTTTTACACTGTCAGTTAGCTGGCCATACACCAACAGTTGTGTGTGGAACCCCAGATGTTTGTACATATACTGATGGTGATGATGATGTGGGATAGCTACACCCCATGATAAAGATATCTGGGGGGGATCAGCAAAGACCCCTACAGGATCATTCACCTAGCTGACAAGCTATCAGTATTTTTTCTGTACAAACAACTCTGAATGGTGTCTCTGACCACCAACAGGTTGTAAGCAAATCCCTTATACAGTTTGTTCACTTTACATAAACTGCTAAATAGGGAAAAGTTTAATCAACTTTATTTATGTACATAGTGGTCAAGCCTAATGGGCAACGTGTGATAGACCTTGTACCAGCACCCAGATCCCACATGGTACTGAGAATCTGCACTCACCACTAGGCATGAGCTCTGCAGAGTTCCGGCCCTTGGATTCCTAATTTCAATTAAAACTTGTGGGCGACAAATTACTCTTGTCACCGCCTATACCTGATGCCCTCCATGTTGCGTTTCATCGAATTCTGTTTCTCCATTGCTTCCTCCTTCAAACCCGGAAGGTGGAAGTAGTGGAGAGCCGTGGAACGAGACAAAGAGCGCACTGGCTATTGGTCGGTGACGAGGGTAAGTTGGCTGGCCCCCTGCCGCGTACACATCATATATGTGTATATATATATATATATATAAATACAGAGGGTGCTGCAGCACACAACAGGAAAACAGTGACAGGGGCTCTTGGTTACGCTTTAACGCGTTTAAGCTCACCAACTGCGCCAAAGTGTCCCCGATCTGGTGAGTCCTACTCTAACCAGGCAAAAATGCTAGTTTTTATCAGCGTTCTAGTGGGAACCATGCCAAAAGCCCAGGGGTCAGCTAAATGGGAGTAATGAAATTAAAAACACCTCACCTTCTACTAGCTACTAACTGAACTATGAGCACCGCTCATTTATATGCTTAACTGTGCTAGAGATGGGTGTGGTTATGCACGCTCATAGGGGAAAATAACATAAGCCAAGGGATGAGCAGCACAAACCAAATTTTATACAATACTATGCAAAGCATGCACGCAGCACTGGAGAACCCCAATCTCCATAAGAAATATATAAATACAGAGGGTGCTGCAGCACACAACAGGAAAACAGTGACAGGGGCTCTTGGTTACGCTTTAACGCGTTTAAGCTCACCAACTGAGCCAAAGTGTCCCCGATCTGGTGAGTCCTACTCTAACCAGGCAAAAATGCTAGTTTTTATCAGCGTTCTAGTGGGAACCATGCCAAAAGCCCAGGGGTCAGCTAAATGGGAGAAATGAAATTAAAAACACCTGCAGGGAATGCAGCATTTTGAGTGTGTTTGTGCTCAATGCCAAGTATAGAAATGCTGCAAAATCGCTTTGAAAATCAATTTTGCAGCGATTTGGGGTCGAGCATTTGTAAATTTAAATAAAAGGCTTTCGTCCGTAGCCCTGCCCCCTAATGGAAGAGGTCATAGGTGTTTCTCTAGGACCAATCAGAGAAGCTTCTGTGACCTCTTCTGCTATGGGCGGAAGCCAGACCTTGAGACTCCCGGTAAGCATAATTACCTTTATTTAATATTCAAAACGTTCAGCCCCCATATCGCTGCAAAATTGCTTTTTGAAAACGGTTTTGCAGCACTTCTATACATAGCATTGAGCGCCCAAAATGCTGCATGTCATGCGATTGTGATTAACCCTAATCGCAGTCGCACTAGTGGGTTCCCCACTATTTAAATACATTGGCAAAGAATTTTTTCTTTTAAATCGCCGGCTATCCAAAAACGGTGCCAAAATCGTGCAAGTGGGTCCTAGCCGGAAACATGGCCCAAAAACCTTGCGCACAAACCTAATTTTCAATTAATCATTCGCCCTCTAATAGGATTAGCACTGTCCAAAGTTCTCATTGAGGTTTGGGAACACACTAGGCGATGAGTGAAGGGTTGCGTTTTGCTGCATGTGCGTTAATGCGTTTTATTAGCGTTTTGAGTGCGTTTTAATTGCATTAGCGTTTGCATTTTGCACATGAGTTTTTCTTGCGTTTTACTTTGCTTGCATAGAAAAGCGCGTAACTTTAACTGCGGGTGGTCCTGTGAAGTATTGTTACCGTGTTGCTTCACTTGCGGCTGCCACGATGTTCATTTACGTAGTTGTAACTATGTAAGCTAACATAGTAGCGGCTGCAAGTGAGGTATTGCGGTAATGATACTTCACAGGACCACCTGCAGTTAAAGTTACGCACGGTAGGCAAAGCGGGCGCTCCTTCACATTAAGCTGCACTGCTATGGAGCACAGCTTGATGAATCATGCCCAAGGGTACACACAGAGCTTGTGCTAAAGTAAGCTCTTAGCTTCTGATTGGAGGAAGCTAGCGGAGGTGGGGATCGGTGGATGGAGCCTGTAATGGAGGAGAACGATGATTGACAAGCTACAGGTAAATACAGGTCCTATTAAGATTTAAAAATTCCGCCTCGGGTTCTCTTTAAAAATGGATTTTGAAAATCTACTTCCACTTTCATGCTTTCCTCTGCACCGACTGATATAAGTGACGCGGTTGCTATGGGCAGCTTCTCTGCACTGACTGATATAACTGACGCAGTTGCTATGGGCAGCATCTCTACACTGGCTGATATAACTGATGCAGTTGCTATGGGCATCATCTCTGCAATGGCACTGACTAATGTAACTGATACAGTTGCTATGGGCAGTGCTGCACCGCCACTGCGCCACATGCATTATGTTCTCATTAGATTACATAAAGTACCAGTATGAGCTGCTGGCTGGTGGGGAGAGCACACCTGTCCGCTCAGTGAGAGGGCCCTGCAGCCACACTACAGAGGCAGTATCAGGAAGCTTGGAAAGCTCCGTTCACCTGTAGTGTCGGGGTTGGTGTGAGCAGCACAGGCAGCCTGCTGTGGACAGTAGTTCTTCCCTGCAGTGACCTGATGTACCCAGCAGTCACATTGCTTTGATGATTAAACCCCCTATTGCACTGTGTTTACCTAAGCAGCCTGCCATGTGCATCGCTGTCTACGGCCACCTGCATCCATTTACAGCAGCCCTGTCCCTTCCAGCAGCCTAACTACTGTATTCCCCACACTCACAATATACACACAGGTATCTCACAGCCCTCCCATAGAACTGGCTCCTAACAGCATCTATTTACAGTACAGCAATAAGACATTCTATAGCGGCCACACGGGGGAGCTCCACACACAAGTGCAATGGACATTTTAAAGTACCGGCCACAAGAGGGAGCTCCGCACATTGCTGCCAGCTTACATACGGGCTCCTGGTTCCTGGCTGCTCTGTGATGCCTCCAGAGGGTAGGCGGGATTCTCGTCCTCGTCGGGCTGTGCAGAGCGGAGACTCGTCCACCTCCTCCGGCTGTCGGTAGCTCGAGCGTGCTGTGTCCGCGGAGGTCTGTGTCCGGTTCTACTGCTGATGTAGATGCCTCGCACTGGTGACGTAGGGTTCTGCATCTCGCTCACCTGGCTATATGTAATGTATCCAATAACATTGCGTACTATACTGTTATAGATATGTTATATACTAGGCATAGCATACAGTATGTTGTCAGTCTGTGTAAATGGCGAGCACAGCTTTTTATTAATTTCTGCAACTAGGTGTACTTTATGCTGCTATTGTGGACTTATCATTCTGCTGGACTATCCTTACACTGGTAACACAGTCTACTTCAGTTTATAGGAGGGCTGTAACTCTGAGCTCACCTCCATCTCCTCTGGGCTTTTATTTTCCCTGTTCCCGTTATCAATGCTGGTTCAGCTGTACCACACTGCAGGCGTACGAGAGAGAACGGCGCCGGAGACTTGGGCGCAGGACACAGCCAGTATATGGCTGATCCTGCTGCCGCACAAGTCCGGGCCGTGTTAATTACTATTCCCCCTCCAGGCCGACGTGGATAGTGGGAGAACGAAATAATTCGGCTTCCAGCAATCGCTGGAATCCGAATTACTGTTTTAAAAGCAACTTCAGGTCCGTCTTCTGACGGCGCTGAAGTTACTCCCTGTGCCTGCGATAGCCGTAGTTCCTATTACGGCCTATGGTGGCGCCGGCTGCGCCCAAGTCTCCTGCGCTGCTGCGCCCAAGTCTCCAGCGCTGGATTTACCGTGTTCGCACTGCAGCCCTCAGATCCCACTTGTATAGCTGCTGAGCAGTAAGATATCAGTAATTCTTCTTATGCTGGATACACACGGTTCGTTCCCGCACTCGATTCCCGTCGATGCGCCGCTCGATTCCCGTCGATTCGTTTATTTCCGACATGTCCGATTCGCGTTTCGATGGATCGTTAGGCCGATTTGCCATACCTTACATGGCAATCGACCTAAAAATCATCGAAATGCGCTCTGAAATGTTCGGAAATAATCGAATCATCGGGAATCGAGCAGCGCATTCGATGCGGGAACGAACCGTTTGTATTCACCATTAGCAAGGAGTGATATGCTGGGGATAAGCTGGCAAGGATGGTGAGTTGTCCGGATGCTCACCGCTCTCCCTATTCTCATTTCTGACCCCTCGGGCAGGCACGTGCACAGGGGGGTGCTCTGGGTGCCCAAGCACCCCCTTTTTTAAAATCTTCAAAAAAGGCCCCTCTCGCCGCGTAAAATAAGCTCCGCCCCCGACCGCGATAAGCCCCGCCCACCCGCGGGAAGCTCCGCCCCCGCCCGGACACTTTCAAGTGAAGAGGCCCAGACAGGAATCCTAGTGTGGCATACTGACCTCTCCCTCCACCTAGGACCCATACTGACCTCTACCTCCCACAGCACCCATAGTGACCTCTCCCTCCACCTAGTACCCAGTGACCACTCCCTCCCCTAGCACTCACAGTGACCTCTCCCTCCACCTAGGACCCATACTGACCTCTCCCTACCCAGCACCCACAGTGACCTCTCCCTCCCCCAGCACCCACAGTGACCTCTCCCTTCACCTAGCACCCACAGAGACCTCTCCCTCCACCTAGCACCCACAGTGACCTCTCTGTTACCCAGCACCCACAGTGACCTCTCCCTCCATCTAGCACCCACAGTGACCTGTCCCTCCACCTAGCACCCACAGTGACCTCTCCCTTCACCTGGTACCCATAGTGACCTCTCCCTCCCCAGCACCCACAGTGACCTCTCCCTCCACCTAGCACCCACAGTGATCTCTCCCTCCACCTAGGACCCATAGTGACCTCTCCCTCCCCCAGCACTCACAGTGACCTCTCCCTCCACCTAGCACCCACAGTGACCTCTCCCTCCCCAGCTCTAACAGTGATCCTGCCTACCCCAGCACCCACACTGACCTATCCCTCCCCCAGCACCCACAGTGATTTTTCCCTCCCCCAGTGGCTACCCTCCTGTCCCCTGCAGCACCCACAGGGACCTCCCATCCCAAAACCAGCACCTACAGTGAGCTCTCCCATTGCCAGCGCCCACAGTGGCTTCTCCCAACACCCAGCATCCACTCCTTCCTCCAGTAACCACACTGACTTCTCCCAGCACCCACAGTGGCCTACCCTTCCCCCAGCACCCACACTGACCTTTACCTCCCTTAGCAGCAACTATGCCATTCATAGCAGCACCCATAGTGACCTCCCACCCCCTGCACCCACAATGACCTCTACCTCCCGAGACCCACAGTGATCTCCCCCAAAGGACCCACAGTGACCTACCTTTCCTCCAGCACCCATACTGACCTCTACTTTCCACAGCACCCACAGTTACTTCTCCCCCCAGCACCCACAGTGACCTACCCTTCCCCCATCAACCACACTGACCTCGACCTCCCCTAGCAGCAACTATGCCATTCATAGCAGTACCCACAGTGACCTCCCACCCCCTGCACCCACAGCAATCCCACCAATATTCAGCACCCACATTACACTCAACCAGTAACCCCCACTATAGCAAGCACCCAGTACTTGCACCAAGCACCCTGCACCCAATACTCACATCTGGCCTCAATATTGCACTTAGTACTTGCATCAAACAGCCACATGACACCCAATACCTGCACCCCTTCACCCTATAGCTGGCACCCAGTACTAACACCTACATGGCACAGTACTTGCACCCAGTTCTGACATGTCACTCACTATTCACACCTGCACACAGCCTCCAAATGGCACCCACTCACATAACCAGTACTAGCACCCGAAGTACCTGCACTCAGAACTAGTGTTGGGCGAACAGTGTTCGCCACTGTTCGGGTTCTGCAGAACATCACCCTGTTCGGGTGATGTTCGAGTTCGGCCGAACACCTGACGGTGCTCGGCCAAACCGTTCGGCCATATGGCCGAACTAAGAGCGCATGGCCGAACGTTCCCCGAACGTTCGGCTAGCGCTGTGATTGGCCGAACGGGTCACGTGGTTCGGACCCGAACGCGCTCTGATTGGCCGAACGGTCACGTGGTTCGGGTAAATAAATACCCGAACCACGTCATATCTCCGCCATTTGTCTGTGGGTTTAGCTTTGGGTAGGCAGGCAGGGTAGTTCGCGCTCCAGCCACGCTAGCCAGGGTCCCCCCTGTCATTGTGTCACTGCTGGGAACAGTAGTACACCGCTTGCTCAGCCACACTATATAGCATTCTGTTTACTGCCACTCTGTGTACCTCGCTCAGCCACACTATATAGCATTCTGTTTACTGCCACTCTGTGTCTGCTGGGAATAGTAGTACACCGCTTGCTCAGCCACACTATATAGCATTCTGTTTACTGCCACTCTGTGTACCTCGCTCAGCCACACTATATAGCATTCTGTTTACTGCCACTCTGTGTCTGCTGGGAATAGTGGTACACCGCTCGCTCAGCCACACTATATAGCATTCTGTTCACTGTTCTGTGTCTGCTTGGAATAGTGGTACACCGCTCGCTCAGCCACACTATATAGCATTCTGTTTACTGTTCTGTGTCTGCTGGGAATAGTGGTACACCGCTCGCTCAGCCACACTATATAGCATTCTGTTTACTGTTCTGTGTCTGCTGGGAATAGTGGTACACCGCTCGCTCAGCCACACTATATAGCATTCTGTTCACTGTTCTGTGTCTGCTGGGAATAGTGGTACACCGCTCGCTCAGCCACACTATATAGCATTCTGTTCACTGTTCTGTGTCTGCTGGGAATAGTGGTACACCGCTCGCTCAGCCACACTATATAGCATTCTGTTTACTGTTCTGTGTCTGCTGGGAATAGTGGTACACCGCTCGCTCATCCACACTATATAGCATTCTGTTCACTGTTCTGTGTCTGCTGGGAATAGTGGTACACCGCTCGCTCAGCCACACTATATAGCATTCTGTTCACTGTTCTGTGTCTGCTGGGAATAGTGGTACACCGCTCGCTCAGCCACACTATATAGCATTCTGTTCACTGTTCTGTGTCTGCTGGGAATAGTGGTACACCGCTCGCTCAGCCACACTATATAGCATTCTGTTTACTGTTCTGTGTCTGCTGGGAATAGTGGTACACCGCTCGCTCAGCCACACTATATAGCATTCTGTTTACTGTTCTGTGTCTGCTGGGAATAGTGGTACACCGCTCGCTCAGCCACACTATATAGCATTCTGTTTACTGTTCTGTGTCTGCTGGGAACAGTAGTACACCGCTCGCTCAGCCAGAGTATATAGCATTGTGTTTACTGCCACTCTGTGTACACCGCTCAGCCAGACTATATACCATTGTTTACTGACACTCTGTGTACACCGCTCAGCCAGACTATATACCATTGTTTACTGACACTCTGTGTACACCGCTCAGCCAGACTATATACCATTGTTTACTGCCACTCTGATTCTGCTGGGAACAGTAGTACACCGCTCGCTCAGCCAGACTATATAGCATTGTGTTTACTGCCACTCTGTGAACACCGCTCAGCCAGACTATATACCATTGTTTACTGACACTCTGTGTACACCGCTCAGCCAGACTATATACCATTGTTTACTGAAACTCTGTGTACACCGCTCAGCCAGACTATATACAATTGTTTACTGCCACTCTGATTCTGCTGGGAACAGTAGTACACCGCTCGCTCAGCCAGACTATATACCATTGTTTACTGACACTATATAGCAGACTATATAGCATTGTGTGTACACCGCTCAGCCAGACTATATACCATTGTTTACTGACACTCTGTGTACACCGCTCAGCCAGACTATATACCATTGTTTACTGCCACTCTGATTCTGCTGGGAACAGTAGTACACCGCTCGCTCAGCCAGACTATATACCATTGTTTACTGACACTCTGTGTACACCGCTCAGCCAGACTATATAACATTGTTTACTGCCACTCTGATTCTGCTGGGAACAGTAGTACACCGCTCGCTCAGCCAGACTATATAGCATTGTGTTTACTGCCACTCTGTGTGCGAAATGCTGCCATATCGAGTGGTGGAGACAAACAGCTTCAAGGGCATGATGTCAGTGGCCATCCCACGTTACGTGGTTCCCAGCCGCTACCACTTTGCGCGCTCTGCAGTGCCTGAGTTGCATGAGCACGTGGTCAGCTAAATAACCCGAAGCTTGAAGAATGCCGTTGCCTGCAAGGTTCACCTCACCACTGACACCTGGACGAGTGCGTTCGGCCAGGGTCGATACATCTCCCTTACCGCGCACTGGGTGAACCTTGTGGAGCCTGGCAGCGATTCCTCACCTGCTACGGCGCGGGTGTTGCCCACGCCGCAAACAGCTGGATAACAACAGCAGCACCTACCTCTCTGACTCCTTCTCCTCCAACGCATCTCAAAGCTGTACCTCATCCGGAAATGCTAACCCAGCACCAGCAGCAGTAGGATCGTGGAAGCAGTGCAGCACAGCTGTTGGCATGCGTCAGCAAGCGTTGCTGAAGCTGATCTGCCTTGGGGATAAGCAGCACACAGGGGAGGAAATTTGGAGGGGAATAAAGGAACAGACGGATTTGTGGCTGGCACCGCTGGACCTGAAACCGGGCATGAAGCTAGACACCTGGCACGAACTGGCAATGTACGCAATAGAGGTGCTGGCTTGCCCGGCAGCCAGCGTTATGTCGGAACGCTGTTTCAGTGCTGCCGGAGGCATCATCACAGATCGGCGTATCCGCCTCTCCACAGAAAATGCAGACCGTCTGACTCAAATTAAAATGAATCAATCCTGGATTGGAAACGACGACGCAACACTCCTGGACCCCAACCAAGTAACATGACCGATGAACATCTGGGATGGTTTAGCGTTTCCGGTCCCTGTTTATTGAACCTCTCATCTGTATTACATTTATGACTGCATGGCGGCAAAAAGCATTGCTGCTATATCCGCACGCTTTTTGTCCTCATGCAAGGCCTGGGTTGTTGTGTCTCACAAAGCGTGGCCTTCTCCTCCTGCGCCTCCTCCTGTTCCATCACGTGTGCTGCTGCTGCTGCTGCTGCTGCTGGGTTACCGTTGCCGGTCCCTGTTTATGGAACCTCTTATCTTTATTACATTTATGACTACATGGCGGTACAAAGCATGCTATCCGCACGCTTTTTGTCCTCATGCAAGGCCTGGGTTGTTGTGTCTCACAAAGCGTGGCCTTCTCCTCCTGCGCCTCCTCCTGTTCCATCACGTGTGCTGCTGCTGCTGCTGCTGCTGCTGGGTTACCGTTGCCGGTCCCTGTTTATGGAACCTCTTATCTTTATTACATTTATGACTACATGGCGGTACAAAGCATGCTATCCGCACGCTTTTTGTCCTCATGCAAGGCCTGGGTTGTTGTGTCTCACAAAGCGTGGCCTTCTCCTCCTGCGCCTCCTCCTGTTCCATCACGTGTGCTGCTGCTGCTGCTGCTGCTGGGTTAGCGTTGCCGCGTGGTCCCTGTTTATTGAACCTCTTATCTTTATTACATTTATGACTACATGGCGGTACAAAGCATGCTATCCGCACGCTTTTTGTCCTCATGCAAGGCCTGGGTTGTTGTGTCTCACAAAGCGTGGCCTTCTCCTCCTGCGCCTCCTCCTGTTCCATCACGTGTGCTGCTGCTGGGTTAGCGTTGCCGCGTGGTCCCTGTTTATTGAACCACTTATCTTTATTACATTTATGACTGCATGGTGGTACAAAGCATGCTATCCGCACGCTTCTTGTCCTCATGCAAGGCCTGGGTTGTTGTGTCTCAAAGCGTGGCCTTCTCCTCCTGCGCCACCCTCCTCCTGTTCCATCACGTGTGCTGCTGCTGGGTTAGCATTACCGGTCCCTTTTCCTGGAACCTCTTATATGTATTACATTTATGACTGCATGCCGACAAAAAGCATGTTACCTGTGCAAAGAAAACAGACATTTCCCGCATTTAAAAGACAGTTTTCCCTTTGAAACTTTAAAATCGATTTTCTCAAAAACTATAAGCTCTTTTTGCTAAAAATTTTTTTCCTCTTGTACCCACTCCCAAGGTGCACATACCCTGTAAATTTGGGGTATGTAGCATGTAAGGAGGCTTTACAAACCACAAAAGTTCGGGTCCCCATTGACTTCCATTATGTTCGGAGTTCGGGTCGAACACCCGAACATCGCGGCCATGTTCGGCCTGTTCGGCCCGAACCCGAACATCTAGATGTTCGCTAGTGTTGGGCGAACAGTGTTCGCCACTGTTCGGGTTCTGCAGAACATCACCCTGTTCGGGTGATGTTCGAGTTCGGCCGAACACCTGACGGTGCTCGGCCAAACCGTTCGGCCATATGGCCGAACTAAGAGCGCATGGCCGAACGTTCCCCGAACGTTCGGCTAGCGCTGTGATTGGCCGAACGGGTCACGTGGTTCGGACCCGAACGCGCTCTGATTGGCCGAACTGTCACGTGGTTCGGGTAAATAAATACCCGAACCACGTCATATCTCCGCCATTTGTCTGTGGGTTTAGCTTTGGGTAGGCAGGCAGGGTAGTTCGCGCTCCAGCCACGCTAGCCAGGGTCCCCCCCAGTCATTGTGTGTCGCTGCTGGGAATAGTAGTACACCGCTCGCTCAGCATTCTGTTTACTGCCACTCTGTGTACCTCGCTCAGCCACACTATATAGCATTCTGTTTACTGCCACTCTGTGTCTGCTGGGAATAGTAGTACACCGCTTGCTCAGCCACACTATATAGCATTCTGTTTACTGCCACTCTGTGTACCTCGCTCAGCCACACTATATAGCATTCTGTTTACTGCCACTCTGTGTCTGCTGGGAATAGTGGTACACCGCTCGCTCAGCCACACTATATAGCATTCTGTTCACTGTTCTGTGTCTGCTTGGAATAGTGGTACACCGCTCGTTCAGCCACACTATATAGCATTCTGTGTACTGTTCTGTGTCTGCTGGGAACAGTAGTACACCGCTCGTTCAGCCACACTATATAGCATTCTGTGTACTGTTCTGTGTCTGCTGGGAACAGTAGTACACCGCTCGCTCAGCCACACTATATAGCATTCTGTTCACTGTTCTGTGTCTGCTGGGAATAGTGGTACACCGCTCGCTCAGCCACACTATATAGCATTCTGTTCACTGTTCTGTGTCTGCTGGGAATAGTGGTACACCGCTCGCTCAGCCACACTATATAGCATTCTGTTTACTGTTCTGTGTCTGCTGGGAACAGTAGTACACCGCTCGCTCAGCCAGAGTATATAGCATTGTGTTTACTGCCACTCTGTGTACACCGCTCAGCCAGACTATATACCATTGTTTACTGACACTCTGTGTACACCACTCAGCCACACTATATACCATTGTTTACTGACACTCTGTGTACACCGCTCAGCCAGACTATATACCATTGTTTACTGCCACTCT
Organism: Hyperolius riggenbachi; assembly: GCF_040937935.1. Lineage (NCBI taxonomy): Eukaryota > Metazoa > Chordata > Amphibia > Anura > Hyperoliidae > Hyperolius > Hyperolius riggenbachi. Next base: position 478,263,393 of record NC_090646.1, on the reverse strand, counting down.
GATTCTGCTGGGAACAGTAGTACACCGCTCGCTCAGCCAGACTATATACCATTGTTTACTGACACTCTGTGTACACCGCTCAGCCAGACTATATACCATTGTTTACTGACACTCTGTGTACACCACTCAGCCACACTATATACCATTGTTTACTGACACTCTGTGTACACCGCTCAGCCAGACTATATACCATTGTTTACTGCCACTCTGATTCTGCTGGGAACAGTAGTACACCGCTCGCTCAGCCAGACTATATACCATTGTTTACTGACACTATATAGCAGACTATATAGCATTGTGTGTACACCGCTCATCCAGACTATATGCCATTGTTTACTGACACTCTGTGTACACCGCTCAGCCAGACTATATACCATTGTTTACTGACACTCTGTGTACACCGCTCAGCCAGACTATATACCATTGTTTACTGCCACTCTGATTCTGCTGGGAACAGTAGTACACCGCTCGCTCAGCCAGACTATATACCATTGTTTACTGACACTCTGTGTACACCGCTCAGCCAGACTATATACCATTGTTTACTGCCACTCTGATTCTGCTGGGAACAGTAGTACACCGCTCGCTCAGCCAGACTATATACCATTGTTTACTGACACTATATAGCAGACTATATAGCATTGTGTGTACACCGCTCAGCCAGACTATATACCATTGTTTACTGACACTCTGTGTACACCGCTCAGCCAGACTATATACCATTGTTTACTGCCACTCTGATTCTGCTGGGAACAGTAGTACACCGCTCGCTCAGCCAGACTATATAGCATTGTGTTTACTGCCACTCTGTGTACACCGCTCAGCCACACTATATAGCATTGCGTACTCTGCCAGTCAGTGTGTATATTGCTGGGATCAGTAATACTCCACTCACCGTCAACCACTATATGAGCTCAACATGAGTTCCCCAGAGACCTCCGCTGTGAGCAGCACTCCCAACAACAGCAACAGCCAACGCCCCACGCAAGCTATAACATCCACCCCAGCAGCCAGTGGTCAGCAGCAGCCCTCCCCGGAGGAGAACGTTGTGTCCATCAGTCCGTCGCCAGAGCGATTAATGAGGGCTGCCATTGAGGAGATGATGGGGCCTGATGTGGAGGAGGAGGTCTGGCTCAGGCCAGCATCCCAAGTTAATGTTGAGGACGATGAGGGGTCTGTGTCTGGGGATGTTGGGGTGGCAGAGGTGGTGGGTGGGTCAGACTCAGGAGAAGAGTTGTATGATGAGGATGATGATCGGGACCATCTGTATGTGCCTCAGAGTCCGACCCCGGAAAACATGTTGTATCGTGTGTTTAGGTACTAAAATCTGCGTTCCCTCCCAGTAGTGTTGGGCGAACAGTGTTTGCCACTGTTTGGGTTCTGCAGAACATCACCCTGTTCGGGGTGACTATATAGCAGACTATATAGCATTGTGTTTAATGCCACTCTGTGTACACGGCTCAGCCACACTATATAGCATTGTGTTTACTTCCACTCTGTGTCTGCTGGGAACAGTAGTACACCGCTCACCCGCCACTGTATAGCATTGTGCTCTGTGTCACTGCTGACAATAGTGGTACACCGCTCACCCACCACTGTATAGCATTTCTGTACTGCCACTGTACTGCTGCCAGTCAGCGTGTACTTTAAGGATAAGTGAAATGAGGAAGAAATCCGGTGAAAGAGGGAGGGGCAAGGGAAGAGGTGTTTCCCCTGACGGTTCACGTACAGGCCACAGGGGAGCACCCAAGAAAACCCACTCAATACTGCCCATGTTGTCCAGGACAACAACCCTCACAGATCCAAAAGAACAGGACCAGATAATTACTTGGATGACCTCTCAAGCGTCCAGCAGTGGGTTAAGCAGCACCAGCACATCACGCACGAGGTCCGAGTCCTCAGCCAGTTAAAGTCTGGGCTTTCTTTGAAGACTGCACTGAGGATGTTACCATGGCGATTTGCAAGGTGTGCAAGACCCGCCTGAGCAGGGGGAAAAGTATTAACAACCTCTCCACCACCAGCATGAGCCGCCACATTCTATCCAAACATCCCACTCTGTGGGCAAACGCGGCAGGACAGGGTACCACCAGCAACACTGCCTCCCTTGGGTTCACCAGACTCACCACCAGACCCGCCTCAGCAGCAGCAGTAGCCCAGCCATTGCGTGGTTCACAACATTCACAAACATCAGACGATGCTGACACTGTCACTTTCCGGACTAGTGCTCTTGAGGTCTCCCAGTGTTCATCAAACACAACAACCAACAGCCCTTCGGTGTGCAGCGCTACGGTTGAGTTGTCTGTTTCTGAGATGTTTGAGCACAAGAGGAAATTGCCAGCAAATGACCCCCGGGCCGTGGCAGTAACAGCCAGCCAGCATAGCCAAGCTTCTGGCCTGCGAAATGCTGCCATATCGAGTGGTGGAGACAAACAGCTTCAAGGGCATGATGTCAGTGGCCATCCCACGTTACGTGGTTCCCAGCCGCTACCACTTTGCGCGCTCTGCAGTGCCTGAGTTGCATGAGCACGTGGTCAGCTAAATAACCTGAAGCTTGAAGAATGCCGTTGCCTGCAAGGTTCACCTCACCACTGACACCTGGACGAGTGCGTTCGGCCAGGGTCGATACATCTCCCTTACCGCGCACTGGGTGAACCTTGTGGAGCCTGGCAGCGATTCCTCACCTGCTACGGCGCGGGTGTTGCCCACGCCGCAAACAGCTGGATAACAACAGCAGCACCTACCTCTCTGACTCCTTCTCCTCCAACGCATCTCAAAGCTGTACCTCATCCGGAAATGCTAACCCAGCACCAGCAGCAGTAGGATCGTGGAAGCAGTGCAGCACAGCTGTTGGCATGCGTCAGCAAGCGTTGCTGAAGCTGATCTGCCTTGGGGATAAGCAGCACACAGGGGAGGAAATTTGGAGGGGAATAAAGGAACAGACGGATTTGTGGCTGGCACCGCTGGACCTGAAACCGGGCATGAAGCTAGACACCTGGCACGAACTGGCAATGTACGCAATAGAGGTGCTGGCTTGCCCGGCAGCCAGCGTTATGTCGGAACGCTGTTTCAGTGCTGCCGGAGGCATCATCACAGATCGGCGTATCCGCCTCTCCACAGAAAATGCAGACCGTCTGACTCAAATTAAAATGAATCAATCCTGGATTGGAAACGACTACGCAACACTCCTGGACCCCAACCAAGTAACATGACCGATGAACATCTGGGATGGTTTAGCGTTTCCGGTCCCTGTTTATTGAACCTCTCATCTGTATTACATTTATGACTGCATGGCGGCAAAAAGCATTGCTGCTATATCCGCACGCTTTTTGTCCTCATGCAAGGCCTGGGTTGTTGTGTCTCACAAAGCGTGGCCTTCTCCTCCTGCGCCTCCTCCTGTTCCATCACGTGTGCTGCTGCTGCTGCTGGGTTACCGTTGCCGCGTGGTCCCTGTTTATTGAACCTCTTATCTTTATTACATTTATGACTACATGGCGGTACAAAGCATGCTATCCGCACGCTTTTTGTCCTCATGCAAGGCCTGGGTTGTTGTGTCTCACAAAGCGTGGCCTTCTCCTCCTGCGCCTCCTCCTGTTCCATCACGTGTGCTGCTGCTGCTGCTGCTGCTGGGTTAGCGTTGCCGCGTGGTCCCTGTTTATTGAACCTCTTATCTTTATTACATTTATGACTACATGGCGGTACAAAGCATGCTATCCGCACGCTTTTTGTCCTCATGCAAGGCCTGGGTTGTTGTGTCTCACAAAGCGTGGCCTTCTCCTCCTGCGCCTCCTCCTGTTCCATCACGTGTGCTGCTGCTGGGTTAGCGTTGCCGCGTGGTCCCTGTTTATTGAACCACTTATCTTTATTACATTTATGACTGCATGGTGGTACAAAGCATGCTATCCGCACGCTTCTTGTCCTCATGCAAGGCCTGGGTTGTTGTGTCTCAAAGCGTGGCCTTCTCCTCCTGCGCCACCCTCCTCCTGTTCCATCACGTGTGCTGCTGCTGGGTTAGCATTACCGGTCCCTTTTCCTGGAACCTCTTATATGTATTACATTTATGACTGCATGCCGACAAAAAGCATGTTACCTGTGCAAAGAAAACAGACATTTCCCGCATTTAAAAGACAGTTTTCCCTTTGAAACTTTAAAATCGATTTTCTCAAAAACTATAAGCTCTTTTTGCTAAAATTTTTTTTCCTCTTGTACCCACTCCCAAGGTGCACATACCCTGTAAATTTGGGGTATGTAGCATATAAGGAGGCTTTACAAAGCACAAAAGTTCGGGTCCCCATTGACTTCCATTATGTTCGGAGTTCGGGTCGAACACCCGAACATCGCGGCCATGTTCGGCCTGTTCGGCCCGAACCCGAACATCTAGATGTTCGCCCAACACTAATGTTCGCCCAACACTACTCAGAACCCACGTGACACACAACACCCACCCAGAGCTAGCACCCAGTGCAGGCATGGCACCAAGTATTTGCACCTATGTGATACCCAGTACCTGCACCCAACACCCACATGTTTCATCTGCAGTAGTTCCAGTTGCACTAAGCCTCCACTTGGTGCCCAGCACCCACACCAAGCGCTCACATATGACATCCAGTACTTGCACCCAGAACTCAAAAGGGACTGAGTACCTGCAATCAACACATGATGGTTGATACACACCCATACAGCCAGAATCCACATGACACCCTGTGCCAGCACCCAGAACCCACATGGCACCCAGCATCTGTCTTTAGCACCCACATGACAACAAATATCCCACTAGCCAGCACCCATCACCCATATGCCACCATGTACTCGCTCCCAGTACCCACTTGGCACTCAGTATTTGCACCTAAGACCCACATATCCCCATAATCAACACCCACATGGCACAGTACTCACACGTCACCAAGTTCCAAAGTCATTATATGCACCTAGTACCCGTCCATGGCCAGCACCCAAATAGCACCCAGTACCCATCCTTGGTCCGAACCCATATGAGACACAGTACTCTCCCATGGCACACATCCAGACCACGCATGGCACTCCCTACTCGCTCATGTCCAACACTCAAATGGCTCCCTGTACCAATTAGCACTCACATGGCACCCACTATTGTTTATCACCATCTGCTACTCATTCAGCACCCAATACTGTATAGCACCCACTGCAAATAAACACCCAATACAAACTGGACCTTGATACCCAAAGCAGCTTGACACAGACTTTACGTTGGCATCTCAGCACCCACTGCAACTTACCACAAAGTGAACCTTTGCGTCTTACCATCCACTGCATCTGGGCACCCACTGCACCTTGGCACATACTGCAGTTTTATCATCTACTAATGCTTAGCAACCACTGCATATTGGTAACCACTCTTGGGTGCTGATCAAGAGGGACAGAGGTCCCAGTAATGAAATATGAGTCTGTGCCTCTACAGTGGGCTCCACTGTGCCCACTCTAACCCACAGTGGGCACCTATCACTGCTGATTTGAGGGTGGTAGCACCAAAAGAGTTGGAAGGAGACACACAGTCTGCCTGATACTGCTATAAAGGTGTGTGTGTGTGTGTGTGTGTGTGGGGGGGGGGGGGGGGGCTGGGATAAGACTGCCTTATGCTTTATGGAGAGGGGGTGTTACATACACAATTAAGCACGATTTATCGATGTCAATTTGAGCACCACACCCTTGAGGATCCTCTGCATTGCCCTGCCCCTTCCTGCAGCACCCACACTGACCTCTACTTTTCCCATCAGCCACCCCTTCCCCTCATAGCTGGCACCCAGTACTCACCCTCACATGACACCAAGTATCTGCACCCAGGCCTAAAATTGCACCCAAAGCCCACCCATAGCCAGCACCCAGTACAGGCATGGCGCCAAGTATTCGCACCCATATCACACCACCCGGTACCTGCACCCAGCACCCACATGACATCCAGTACATGCACCCAGATCTTACATGGCACTAAGTTCTTGCACTCAATACCCAACTATAGCCAGAACTCACATGACACTCAGTACTTACACCCAGAACCCACATGGCACCCATCATCTGCATTCAGCAGCATGACAATTAATACCCCCCTAGCCAGAAACGAGGAGGGGGGGGCATGAGGGGGAAGGCATTGCCAGGCCCCTTTTTTAAATTTGAGCACCCCCCACTTAAGGACCCTCTGCACGGCCCTGCCCTCGGGTACCTGTAATTGCCCTGTGGCCCCCGTCTTCCGGTCAGCTTGGTTGAGATCCAGTGCGGCCGGGCTGTAGGTGTGGCCGAATGCGCTCTGTGCATATGTGTGACGTCACACACATGCGCAGAGCGCTTTCATCCATGGTTGCCCGGCCAGCACAGGTGCACTGGATGCAGACCAGAAGACGGGGGCCACAGGACAATTACAGGTACCCGAGGGGGCAGAAACAAGAATGCGGGGAGCGGTGAGCATCAGGACAGCTCACCATACATGCCAGCTCCCCCCGTTTCTCATCTTCTTTTGGGCTCTGGTATCCTTTAAGGCCTCCTTCACACTGGGAATCGCAAAATGCTAGCAAAATCACTAGCGTTTTGCAAAGTGATTTTTCCGCCATTTTTAACTGTACAGGAAAGCAATTCTGGAGCAATTGCGGTTTGCGATTCTATAACATAGAAACACAATCAATCCAAAAGTGTTAAAAAAAATGCTGCATGCAGTGCTTTTGTGACTTCATCAAATCGCTGGAGATCGCTTACACGTTATATTGCAGTGATCGTTTTTCAAAATGCTAGCGATTGCCAGCAATTTAAAAAGCTGCTGAAATCGCTATTAATGCGCTCCAGTGTGAATGAGGCCTTACAGAGGCCTCCTGACCTTAATCTTGGGCCTGTCACCTGGTATACTGTGATCCTCTGGGCGGTCTATAACCTGAGGTCTATGTATGGGGCGATGCTGAGCGATATTATGGTGCCGTTTGGGAAGGGGAGGTGAGGAGTATTGCTGGCAGTGTTTAGGGCTGGATCATATTCCACAAGGTGACTCCTATGGCTTCTATACACTGAATCCTGGTACACACTTTCAATGATGATTGACCAATCACTGACCAATTTTACCACCTCCATGTAGTATGAGGGTCAATAGATATTGAATACTATGAGCAGACTGTGTTGGTAAACCCTCACACTACATGGAGGTGGTAAAATTGGTCAGTGATTGGCCAATCATCATTGAAAGTGTGTACCAGGCTTAAGGGTGAACACACATGTAGTATAAAGGCTTTCGTACACAATCTGTTCATAGTATTCACACTCTTTTGGCCCTTTTTCTACTTGGAAGTGGTAAAATTGGCCAAGTATCGGCCAATCAAATTGGATGTGTGTATGCGCCCTTATTAGGCCTGTTTTTCACAGAGGACTGAAGTTCTTATTTGTCGCACAGTTCAGCCTCCTGGCTGCTGGACACAAGTGCCATTTGGTTGCAATTACATGCAGCTGGGTGGAAGCGTTTGTGAACCCCACACGTGTCACATTTGGCATGCAATGGCTTTACCTAGGGCTGAACGATTTTCGGTTTTACACCGAGAATCGTGATCAGGCCCAAGACGATCCTGGCCTTCCCCTCCGCTCCCGGTCCCCTCCTCCGGTAAAGTTTCAATTCCAATCGGCCGCACCGCATTGCATAGCCGCGGGGTGAGCCGCATTGGGGAGGCGGCGAGCGTTGCCTTGTAATGCTGGCCGCTAGGAAGTGATGTCACACTTCCTGGTACAGACCCGCGTTACTATGCGAGCACTCGTTCGCTCTTCACCGCGGCTCCCCCTGAGGCTATGCAATGCAGTGCAATGGAATTTAAACTTTAGCAGAAGAAAGCGCCAGGAGTGGTGGAGAAGGCCAGGAACAAAGTATGTAACAGCAGCCAGTGGCGGCAGGGGGGATGTGCCTATATACAGGAGGGGGATCTAGCTATATACACGAGGGGGATCTGCCTATATACAGGAGTGGGATCTGCCTATATACAGGAGGGGGATATGCCTAATATACAGGAGGGAGATCTGCCTATGTACAGGAGGGGGGGTCTGCCTAATATACAGGAGGGAGATCTGCCTATGTACAGGAGGGGGATCTGCCTATGTACAGTAGGGGGATCTGCCTATGTACAGTAGGGGGATCTGCCTATGTACAGTAGGGGGATCTGCCTATGTACAGGAGGGGGATCCGCCTATATACACAAAGGGAAGGGGGATTTGAATGGCTAACCTGTACTGCGGCACCTATACACTGGCTAACCTGTACTACGGCACCTATACGGGCTAACCTGTAGTGCGGCACCTTGACTAGCTAACCTATACTGCGGCACCTATAGCTGGCTTACCTATACTGGTGCACGTATAGCTAGCTAATCTTTCCTAGGGCACCTTTAGATGGCTAAACTATCCTGGGGGAACCTATATGTGGATACATATACTGGGAGAACTCATACTCATAACCAGCATTTGCACCCACATGACAGCCAGTACTCACACAGTACTAAGTTCCCCCTATAGCCAGCACATGGCACACAGTACTCAACTATGCCAGCACCCACATGGCACCAAACGTACTTCATTGCTCCATAACCAGTACCCAACCAGGGTCTATACCCACATGGTATAGCCGTTATAATCACCTAGTACCTAGTAGTGAAATATTGGGGGGGGGGGGGGGTGGTGGAGGTGCGTGTGTGTATACTGAGGTTATATATAAATGTGATATACTGGGGGTGGGGGCAGTTGTGAAGGCAGGTGTCATGCAGTGAAGTGAACTGGTGGGGGGGGGGGGGTGCAGCCTGGTGTCATAGTGAAATATAGGGGGTGGAGATGGGGCAGTCTATGTGAGCAGAACAGATAAAGAGGTGTCTCTACGTGTGCACTGGGGGTATTGTGTGCACATCAGTTGCAGTGGAGCAGATAAGGGCCTAATGCTGGGCATACACGGGTCGATCCGGCGGCCGATTAGCCGCCAGATCGACTCCCGCCGCGTCCCCGCTCGTCCGCGTCCCCGCTCGGATCGATTCCCGTTCGTCCCCGCCGGCGCTTCTTATTGCCCGCTTGATTCGCCGCTATTGTCCGGCCGTGGGTATCGAGCACAGAATCGATCCCCGCGGTGATCGGACACATCGGATATTATCAATCGAGCCATCAGCGGCTGGGGGCAGTCTGCTGTACTCCCAGAGGTTTGGCAGATAGAGCTTTAAATACATTACGTGTGTGTTTGTGTGTGTTTTGTAGTGTAGTCGTTTTTCAGAACATTAAAGCGGACCTGTAATTAGGGGAAAAGAAGAAAAAGTCAGATGCTACAGTAGAGCGAAGCCTCTGTATGTTACAGAAGCTTCGCCGATTCTCCATGACCCCTCTGGCCTCCCAGCTGAGATCCTCTTCTCCCCTTGGTGTATGGCCTAGGGCACACCAGAGCGGTTCTGCTGCGGTTTGCGATCCGCTTGCGGGTGCGGATCCGCTTGGTTAATGTATTTCAATGGGCTGGTGCACACCAGAGCGGGAGGCGTTTTGCAGAAACGCATACTCCCGGGCTGCTGCAGATTTTGGATTGCGGATGCATTTCTGCCTCAATGTTAAGTATAGGAAAAACGCAAACCGCTCTGAAAAACGGCACTTCAGAGCGGTTTGCCCGGCGTTTTTTGTTACAGTAGCTGTTCAGTAACAGCTTTACTGTAACAATACATGAAATCTACTACACCATAAACGCTTCACAAAACCGCAAAATGCTAGCTGAAACGCTACAGAAAAAGAAGAAAAAGCGTTTCAAAATCTGCTAGCATTTTGCGGATCTGCTAGCGGTTTTTGGTGTGCACCAGGCCTATGAGAGGGGCTGCACTGCGCAGGTGTTATGCTAGTTACACACAATGAGATTTTCTGGCGGATTTCCTGCTAGATAGAGTTATTCCAAAATGTCTGATCTGATTTCCGATCGATTTTCCATTCACTTCTATGTAAAATCAATCAGAAATCGGATTGGATATGTTTGAAATAATCGATACAGCAGGAAATCTGCCAGAAAATCTAATCGTGTGTACCTAGCAATAGTGGATTTGTGCCTGCACAGTTGCATAGAGCCGCTTGTACACATAGTTATCTTGGTACTATTCCGTTAGCCGGACGCAACTGAGCTAAGTAATGTACTGATCGGTACTATTCCATTAGCCGGGCGCAACTGAGCTAAGTAATGTACCGATTCATGTTTTTACTGGCCGTCTTGCTGCGGCCAAATGTATCAAAAGTGAGTTAATTTTAATGAAATTAAGCCGGCTGCAATGTAACAGATGAAGCCACCTGCTTTGGCTCTCTCTCCTCCCCCTGCCTCTCTCCTATACAATACTGGCAGCCGGGGGACGTGCTTTCCAACCCCCACCCCTCGAGTTATTCGCCGTTCGTTCTTGCAGAGCGGGTGCTGACCGAAGCCATGTCTGCAGCCTTCCTGCTCTGCTTGTTTCTTGCGACGAATGACTCTCTGGCTGCCAGTGTTCTATAGGAGAGAGCTAGGGGGAGGAGAGGAGGCAGAGCCGAAGCCGGCGGCTTCATCTGTTACATTGCTGCCGGCTTAATTTAATTAAATTAATTCACGTTTGATACATTTGCCCGCAGCGAGACGGCCAGTAAAAACAGGAATCAGTAAATTTTTAGACCCATTTGGCTTGGCAAGGGACATTGTGTAAACTTTGTATAATGAGGACACAACTGCCACCATGTGTTTTGGGAGGCTAGATCCACACTGCATCAGATTTCTGCCGAGCCCGGTACAGTGGATGTGCTGTCAAATAAGCACAGCATGAAACCCTGAGGACTGTCACAGAGGACATCTCATACATGCAATGTGTGACATGTCTGCTGTCCGGTATTATCATGTACCTGTGCAGTCTGCTTATTAGACCATGAAAGAGGAACTGTCGCGAAAATCTTAAAATTTAAAACACAAATAAGAAGTACATTTCTCCCAGAGTAAAATGAGCCATACATTACTTTTATCCTATGTTGCTGTCACATACAGTAGGTAGTAGAAATCTGACATTACCAACAGATTTTGGACTAGCCCATTTTCTCACAGGGGGGTTCTCAGGGTTTTCTTCATTTTTAAAAGCACTTGGTGAATGGCAGTTGCTCCGTCCAACTGCCAAAATAGTGTGCAGCGAGCAGGGAGGCTGGCCAACATCTTTGTATTATCATTTTCAGAGAATGTCTTTATAAAGAATAAGGGCCATGCTGGGAATCCCCCTTTAAGAGATGGACTAGCCCAAAGCCTGTCAGTAATGTCAGATTTCTACTGCCTACTGTAACGCAGAATGGACCAATACGTAGTTTCGTATTGGTAGGAACAACGTGACGTCACCACGCAGGAGTGCTCCGAGTTGTAGAGTTGGGCCGAACGGTTCACCTGCGAACGGTTCCATGCGAACTTCAGTGGTTCGCGTTCGCGTCCCGCAGGCGAACCTTTGCGGAAGTTCGGTTCGCCCCATAATGCACATGGAGGGTCAACTTTGACCCTCTACATCACAGTCAGCAGGCCCAGTGTAGCCAATTAGGCTACACTAGCCCCTGGAGCCCCACCCCCCCTTATATAAGGCAGGCAGCGGCGGCCATTACGGTCACTCGTGTGCTGCCTGCGTTAGTGAGAGTAGGGCGAGCTGCTGCAGACTGTCTCTCAGGGAAAGATTAGTTAGGCTTAACTTGTTCCTGTCTGGCTGCATACCTGTTCTGTGAACCCACCACTGCATACCTGTGCTGTGAACCCACCACTGCATACCTGTGCTGTGAACCCACCACTGCATACCTGTGCTGTGAACCCACCACTGCATACCTGTTCTGTGAACCCACCACTGCATACCTGTGCTGTGAACCCACCACTGCATACCTGTTCAGTGAACCCACCACTGCATACCTGTGCTGTGAACCCACCACTGCATACCTGTTCAGTGAACCTGCCACTGCATACCTGTTCTGTGAACCCACCACTGCATACCTGTTCAGTGAACCTGCCACTGCATACCTGTTCTGTGAACCCACCACTGCATACCTGTTCAGTGAACCCACCACTGCATACCTGTGCTGTGAACCCACCACTGCATACCTGTTCAGTGAACCCACCACTGCATACCTGTGCTGTGAACCCACCACTGCATACCTGTTCAGTGAACCCACCACTGCATACCTGTGCTGTGAACCCACCACTGCATACCTGTTCTGTGAACCCACCACTGCATACCTGTTCTGTGAACCCGCCACTGCATACCTGTTGTGTTCAGTGAACCTGCCACTGCATACCTGTTCTGTGAACCCGCCACTGTATACCTGTTCTGTTCAGTGAACCCGCCACTGCATACCTGTTCTGTTCAGTGGACCCGCCACTGTATACCTGTTCAGTGAACCCACCACTGCATACCTGTGCTGTGAACCCACCACTGCATACCTGTTCTGTGAACCCACCACTGCATACCTGTTCTGTTCAGTGAACCTGCCACTGTATACCTGTTCAGTGAACCCGCCACTGCATACCTGTTGTGTTCAGTGAACCCGCCAATGTATACCTGTACTGTTTAGTGAACCCGCCACTGCATACCTGTTGTGTTCAATGAACCCACCACTGCATACCTGTTCTGTGAACCCGCCACTGCATACCTGTTGTGTTCAGTGAACCCGCCACTGCATACCTGTTGTGTTCAGTGAACCCGCCACTGTATACCTGTACTGTTCAGTGAACCCGCCACTGCATACCTGTTCTGTGAACCCACCACTGCATACCTGTTCAGTGAACCCACCACTGCATACCTGTTCTGTTCAGTGAACCCGCCACTGTATACCTGTTCAGTGAACCTGCCACTGCATACCTGTTCTGTGAACCCACCACTGCATACCTGTTCAGTGAACCCATCACTGCATACCTGTTCAGTGAACCCACCACTGCATACCTGTTCAGTGAACCTGCCACTGCATACCTATTCTGTGAACCCACCACTGCATACCTGTTCAGTGAACCCACCACTGCATACCTGTGCTGTGAACCGACCACTGCATACCTGTGCTGTGAACCCACCACTGCATACCTGTTCTGTGAACCCACCACTGCATACCTGTGCTGTGAACCCACCACTGCATACCTGTTCAGTGAACCCACCACTGCATACCTGTGCTGTGAACCCACCACTGCATACCTGTTCAGTGAACCTGCCACTGCATACCTGTTCTGTGAACCCACCACTGCATACCTGTTCAGTGAACCTGCCACTGCATACCTGTTCTGTGAACCCACCACTGCATACCTGTTCAGTGAACCCACCACTGCATACCTGTGCTGTGAACCCACCACTGCATACCTGTTCAGTGAACCCACCACTGCATACCTGTGCTGTGAACCCACCACTGCATACCTGTTCAGTGAACCCACCACTGCATACCTGTGCTGTGAACCCACCACTGCATACCTGTTCTGTGAACCCACCACTGCATACCTGTTCTGTGAACCCGCCACTGCATACCTGTTGTGTTCAGTGAACCTGCCACTGCATACCTGTTCTGTGAACCCGCCACTGTATACCTGTTCTGTTCAGTGAACCCGCCACTGCATACCTGTTCTGTTCAGTGGACCCGCCACTGTATACCTGTTCAGTAAACCCACCACTGCATACCTGTGCTGTGAACCCACCACTGCATACCTGTTCTGTGAACCCACCACTGCATACCTGTTCTGTTCAGTGAACCTGCCACTGTATACCTGTTCAGTGAACCCGCCACTGCATACCTGTTGTGTTCAGTGAACCCGCCAATGTATACCTGTACTGTTTAGTGAACCCGCCACTGCATACCTGTTGTGTTCAATGAACCCACCACTGCATACCTGTTCTGTGAACCCGCCACTGCATACCTGTTGTGTTCAGTGAACCTGCCACTGCATACCTGTTCTGTGAACCCGCCACTGTATACCTGTTCAGTGAACCCACCACTGCATACCTGTGCTGTGAACCCACCACTGCATACCTGTTCTGTGAACCCACCACTGCATACCTGTTCTGTTCAGTGAACCTGCCACTGTATACCTGTTCAGTGAACCCGCCACTGCATACCTGTTGTGTTCAGTGAACCCGCCAATGTATACCTGTACTGTTTAGTGAACCCGCCACTGCATACCTGTTGTGTTCAATGAACCCACCACTGCATACCTGTTCTGTGAACCCGCCACTGCATACCTGTTGTGTTCAGTGAACCCGCCACTGCATACCTGTTGTGTTCAGTGAACCCGCCACTGTATACCTGTACTGTTCAGTGAACCCGCCACTGCATACCTGTTCTGTGAACCCACCACTGCATACCTGTTTAGTGAACCCACCACTGCATACCTGTTCTGTTCAGTGAACCCGCCACTGTATACCTGTTCAGTGAACCCGCCACTGCATACCTGTTGTGTTCAGTGAACCCGCCACTGTATACCTGTACTGTTTAGTGAACCCGCCACTGCATACCTGTTGTGTTCAGTGAACCTGCCACTGCATACCTGTTCTGTGAACCCGCCACTGCATACCTGTTGTGTTCAGTGAACCCGCCACTGCATACCTGTTCTGTTCAGTGGACCCGCCACTGTATACCTGTTTAGTGAACCCGCCACTGCATACCTGTTGTGTTCAGTGAACCTGCCACTGCATACCTGTTCTGTGAACCCGCCACTGCATACCTGTTGTGTTCAGTGAACCCGCCACTGCATACCTGTTCTGTTCAGTGGACCCGCCACTGTATACCTGTTTAGTGAACCCGCCACTGCATACCTGTTGTGTTCAGTGAACCCGCCACTGCATACCTGTTCTGTTCAGTGGACCCGCCACTGTATACCTGTTTAGTGAACCCGCCACTGCATACCTGTTGTGTTCAGTGAACCTGCCACTGCATACCTGTTCTGTGAACCCGCCACTGTATACCTGTTCTGTTCAGTGAACCCACCGCATCAGTGCGCATACCTGTGCAGTGAAGTGAACCCACCTACCTACGTGAGTGCACGCAGTGTGATATACCACTCCGTGCATACCCGATATGGACAAAACAGGTAGAGGAAGAGGTAGTGCCAGAGCCAGAGGAAGGCCACCCGGCAGGTCTGCGCGAGGTCGTGTAAATGTAATTTCGTGTGGACCTGGCCCACAGTACAGTGCTTGGAAGAAGGCACGTCCCATCACGTCCCAAGATTGTCAGGACGTGGTTGAGTATTTAGCGACACAGAACACCTCATCTTGCTCAGCCACCAGCGCTACTACTAGCACCACTTCCGCTGCATTTGACACTTCGCAAGAATTATTTAGTGGTGAAATCACTGATGCACAGCCATTGTTGTTACAGCCAGATGAATTTTCACCAGCTCATATGTCTGCGTTACGCGGCAACACTATGGATGTAACGTGTAAGGAGGATGAAGGACCTACTGATGGTGCATGTTTGGATTTTTCTGAGTCAAGCGAAGCTGGGCAGGATGACTACGATGATGACGATGATAGGGATCCTCTGTATGTTCCCAATAGAGGAGATGAAGAGGGGGACAGTTCAGAGGGGGAGTCAGAGAGTAGTAGGAGGAGAGAAGTTGCTGAAAGAAGCTGGGGCAGCTCTTCGTCAGAAACAGCTGGTGGCAGAGTCCGGCACCATGTATCGCCACCTATGTACAGCCAGCCAACTTGCCCTTCAGCATCAGCTGCTGAGGTCCCCATAGTGCCCACATCCCAGGGTGGCTCAGCGGTGTGGACATTTTTTAATGTGTGTGCCTCAGATCGGACCAAAGCCATCTGTTCGCTCTGCCAACAAAAATTGAGCCGTGGAAAGGCCAACACTCACGTAGGGACAAGTGCCTTACGAAGGCACCTGGAGAAAAGGCACAAACAGCAATGGGATGGCCACCTGAGCAAAAGCAGCAGCAGCACACAAAAGCAAAGCCACCCTCCTTCTCCTCTTCCTCCTCCATCAGGTGCATTATCTGCTTCTGCCGCTTTCTCCCTTCCACCTTCACAGGCACCCTCCTCCACTCCGCCTCTGCCCTTGAGCGGTTCCTGCTCATCTGCCCACAGCAGCAGTTAGGTGTCCGTGAAGGAAATGTTTGAGCGGAAGAAGCCAATTTCGGCCAGTCACCCCCTTGCCCGGCGTCTGACAGCTGGCGTGGCGGAACTGTTAGCTCGGCAGCTGTTACCATACCGGCTGGTGGACTCTGAGGCCTTCCGTAAATTTGTGGCCATCGGAACACCGCAGTGGAAGATGCCAGGCCGCACTTATTTTTCGAGAAAGGCCATACCCCAACTGCACCATGAAGTTGAGAGGCAAGTGGTGTCATCTCTTGCGAAGAGCGTTGGGTCAAGGGTACACCTGACTACGGATGCCTGGTCTGCCAAGCACGGGCAGGGCCGCTACATTACGTACACAGCCCATTGGGTGAACCTGGTGGTGAACGATGGCAAGCAGGGCGCAGAGGACCAAATTGTGACACCTCCACGGCTTGCAGGCAGGCCTCCTGCCACCTCCTCTCCTCTTGCTACATGCTCTTCGCTGTCCTCCTCCTCCTTGGCTGAGTGGCAGTTCTCCTCTCCAGCTACACAGCCCCAGCTCCGCAGGGCCTATGCTGCATACCAGGTAAGACGGTGTCACGCCATCTTAGACATGTCTTGTCTCAAAGTGGAGAGTCACACTGGAGCAGCTCTCCTGGCTGCTCTTAAGAAACAGGTGGATGAGTGGCTGACCCCGCACCACCTGGAGATAGGCAACGTGGTGTGCGACAACGGCAGCAATCTGCTTGCCGCTTTGCATATGGGGAAGCTGACACACATACCCTGCATGGCACATGTCATGAATCTAGTGGTTCAAAGATTTGTGACAATGTACCCTGGCTTAGCGAATGTCCTGAAGCAGGCCAGGAAGTTCTGTGGGCATTTGAGGCGGTCTTACACAGCCATGGCACGCTTTGCGGAAATTCAGCGCAAAAACAACATGCCGGTGAGACGCCTCATTTGCGATAGCCCGACTCGCTGGAACTCGACCCTGCTCATGTTCTCCCGCCTGCTAGAACAGAAGAAAGCCGTGACCCACTACCTCTACAACTACAGTAGAATGAAACAGTCTGGGAAGATGGGGATGTTCTGGCCCGACAACTGGACACTGATGAAAAATGCATGCAGGCTCATGCGGCCGTTTGAGGAGGTGACCAACCTGGTGAGCCGCAGTGAGGGCACCATCAGCGACTTAATTCCCTACGCTTACTTCTTGGAGCGTGCTGTGCGTAGAGTGGCAGATGAAGCTGTGAATGAGCATGACCAGGAACCGTTACGGCAGGAACAGGCATGGGACCAATTTTCATCAGACCCAGCTGTTTCCTCAACACCTGCGGCAGCACAGAGGGGGGAGGAGAAGGAAGAAGAGAAGTCGTGTGCAGAAGACAAGTCAGACTCAGAGGATGATGAGCAAGGTGTTTCTTTGGGGGAGGAGGAGGAGGAGGAGGAGGGGACAGCGGCAGGAGAACAACCGCAGCAGGCGTCGCAAGGGGCTTGTGCTGCTCAACCTTCCCGTGGTATTGTTCGCGGCTGGGGGGAGGAGGTTGACTTACCTGACGTCACTGAGGAAGAGCAAGAGGAGATGGAGGGTACTGGATCCGACTTTGTGCAGATGTCGTCTTTTATGCTGTCCTGCCTGTTGAGGGACCCCCGTATAAAAAACCTCAAGGGGAATGAGCTGTACTGGGTGGCCACACTACTAGACCCTCGGTACAGGCACAAAGTGGCGGACCTGTTACCAACTCACCGGAAGGTGGAAAGGATGCAGCACATGCAGAACCAGCTGTCAACTATGCTTTACAATGCCTTTAAGGGTGATGTGACAGCACAACGCCAGCAAGGTACCACTGCCACTAATCCTCCTCCCGGGTCCACGCAGTCAAAGACAGGACGCTCCAGCGATCTCATGGTGATGTCGGACATGCGGACGTTCTTTAGTCCAATGCCTCGCCGTAGCCCTTCCGGATCCACCCTCCACCAACGCCTGGAACGGCAGGTAGCCGACTACCTGGCCTTAAGTGTGGATGTAGACACTGCTGTGAACAGCGATGAGGAACCCTTGAACTACTGGGTGCGCAGGCTTGACCTGTGGCCAGAGCTGTCCCAATTTGCCATCCAACTTCTCTCCTGCCCTGCTGCAAGCGTCCTGTCAGAAAGGACCTTCAGCGCAGCTGGAGGCATTGTCACAGAGAAGAGAAGTCGCCTAAGTCACAAAAGTGTTAAGTACCTCACCTTTATCAAAATGAATGAGGCATGGATCCCGGAGGGCTGCTGCCCGCCCCAAGACTAAGTCAGTCCCCGCACACACAGCATCTCTGCCTGCACGCCGTGTGACTGGCTGCCTGGCCTGCCCCAAGAAGACTAAGTCGCTCCCAGTCCCTCCACACAGCATGTCTGCCTGCAGGCCGCTTGACTACCTTCTCCGCCACCACCAACAGGGTCCGGGACTCCAGGCGGCCGCTGTAATAATTTTTCTGGTGCGTGTACATGACTGCCTAATTTTTCTGGCTGCACTGCGGGCAGCTGCAACAACAAAAGAAAAGGCATGTACATGCGCCCATTCCCCTTCGTGATCATTACCTTGCCGTGGTGAAGGGGCTTGCGTATCACAATGAAGCAATGACCGGCGCCTAGATGAGTGTCTCGGGGGGCACACAAAAGATAATAAGGTCGTTGCTTCATTGTGGTCAGACCAAATTTGATCAGCTGGACAGTCACTGTTCTGTCATTCAGCTACATCAGCCAGGCGACCATATGGGCTATAAAGCCACCAAAACCTGCACTCTCGCCATGGTGCGCACCAGTCCAGCACGGCCATCACTACACAAACAGCTGTTTGCGGTGCGTTACACGGTGAGTTTGGTGTGTCAGTGTGAAGCAGTACCTTAATTACACTACCTGATTGATGTATACACATGCAAGATGTTTATGTTTTAAAGCACTTTAGGCCTGTCATTTAGCATTCAATGTGATTTCTGCCCTTAAAACGCTGCTTTGCGTCAAATCCAGATTTTTCCCCGGGACTTTTGGCATGTATCCCACTCCGCCATGCCCCCCTCCAGGTGTTAGACCCCTTGAAACATCTTTTCCATCAGTTTTGTGGCCAGCATAATTATTTTTTTTTTCAAAGTTCGCATCCCCATTGAAGTCTATTGTGGTTCGCGAACTTTAACGCGAACCGAACGGTACGCGAAAGTTCGCGAACCCGGTTCGCGAACCTAAAATCGGAGGTTCGGCCCATCTCTACCGAGTTGTGCAACTGGAGAATCCCACCAATACCCGCGAGACTAGAGGGGAACGTAGAGGGTGATGCCGTTAAGCCTAAGTGGAGTTGCGGAAACCGCAGCACTGCCTGTTGCTACTCAGGCTTGGAGGACTATAAGAAGCGACGGATGAACCGTATGAATTACCATACTAGTAGGTGACATTAACCCCTTTTCTATAGTATATACTGAACGTGATATCTAATGCATGTCCATGAACTTTTTTATTTTTAGGACACGGATATAAGCAATATTTTATCTGTGTTAGCAGTGGACACTGCAGAATTAAATGCGGACATTGGTTTAACTCTATAGACTCTTTTTAATCCCGCGGGATCTTTTTAAAAATATATGAAATCATATATACACCGCTGCCAGCTCCACAGACACTGAACGCCTGGGTCTCTCCATCAGGCCAGGTCTCCTGCGCCCACAGCCCTTTGTGGCTCTCTAGGCCTCCAGCCCAAGGCCATGGACCAGGCCGCAGCCACCCGAGCCTCTACACCAAAGGTACATAAGGGGTGCCAGAGGCCATATGCTCCACCATCAAGCTGGGTGCCCGCAGCCCCTCTTTTGGACCTTATTCTGCCAGACTGATCGACCGCACTGACCACTGGGACATGCAACGAGGGCACCAGCCAGCTACGGCACTGCCGCAACCCACAGGGACTTTTCTTTTTTTTTCTCTCCCTCTTTCGTCTCTACTATCTCTCTACACTACTTTCTCCATAGGCATTCTGGGGGGGGCATCCGAATAGCTGCAGAGCTGTTGAGAGCGCTGCAGAGAAGGTAGCGACTCCACTCACATGGCACTTGGATGTCCCCTCTGGACCGTCTACTATGTAACTAATTATTATGTTCCATGCACTATGTACTCACTACTAAATGTAATGTACATTACTGCTTGCGTTTTGCTGTACCATCACCGACCCTGTATGTGCCAAAAATAATTCCGGGTACAACCCCTGTTGTACTTGGCGAAATAAATGATTCTGATTCTGATATTTTTTTCACATTGGACACCATAAGACTCCCATGTATGTGTGGTACGTATGAGGGTAATGCATGTGAAGAGTACACATATATATATATATATATATTTGATTTTATAATAAAACATTGATTCATTTATTACTGATTAATTATTCATTTATATAAATTAAGCACCAGCACGCCTACAATTTGGAAATTTGTGTAGTACTCTTTTAGGTGGGAGGAGGGGTTTACCCACCAACATCTAGGAAGCAGCAGGTGGGCAGTGACATTTTCTGAGCAGTGTATCAAGCAGCACCTTCTAATCTTTGTTTTTTCAACTGTAAGTGACAGCAACATAGAAGAAAAGTAACTTATGGCTCGTTTTACTCTGGGAGAAATGTACTTTTTATTTGTATGTGTTTTAAATGATAAGCTTTTCACGACCGTTCCTCCACGAAGCAACGGACATTTATGAACGCTGATGCTTGGCAAAGGATCAGTTCATATCAGTTCCTTTCTGATAAATGGTCTGTTTTCAGTGCCAATTTGTACCTGCTGAATTTCATATGTGAGGAAATGTTTGTTGTATTTCATATGTGGGGAATGTGATGTATGTTATGTGTGATATATGCTATGTTTGTACTTCAGCTGGTCATACACATAGATTTCCACACAATGTGTATAAAAGTATTTTTACATGTATTGTATTGCATTTTGCTCTATGCATCATGAAGTAAGACTTTACACACGTAATTCTGCTTAACACAGTTTTATGCATATACCCCAATGTTCCAAACCGATAAATTCCTCTCCGAATAGTCGATTCAAAATTGAATTGATTGCTACCATGAACATTGATTTTTTTTTTTTAAAGATTCCACAAGGAAATCTATGTAAAAAGATTGAACCAAAGCGTGAACTAGTTAATGCTGTGCATTGCTATGGAGGAGACATGGGGGGTACAGGAGGAGACATGGGGGACACAGGCGGAGACATGGGGGGCACAGGCAGAGACATGGGGGGCACAGGCGGAGACATGGGGGACACAGGAGGAGACATTGGACACAAAGAAGGAGATATGGGACACACAGGAGCACACATGGGGGGACACAGAAGGACACATGAGCACCCAGGAGGACACATGAAACACACAGAAGGACACAATTTGGGGGATAACGTACAAGACGCTCCTGGAATATGGACGCACCAGATTTAGTAATTTTTTTTCCCTTGGTTTTTGCCCTCTAAACCTAGGTGCATTTTATAATCCGGAGCGTCTTATACGGCGGAAAATAAGGTAACTTGTTTTTTGGTTGGTTTATTAATTCATTTTTGTAGACTTAAGTACTGCTATTATTTATATTAAGTTGACTATTTTATCATATTTTTTCTTTAAATTACAGTAGAGTTGGAGTCGGTACATTTTCTTTATGATTCTGACTCCAGGTACTCCAACTCCACAACTCCAACTATACAGCCCTGATCATGACTCATCTGCAGTTAGCAGGGAAACTTGTGGAAGGAGAAAACAATGCTGCCAAGCACACAGCTAGCAGACACAGTGTCACCACCCCAAGACACAACACGTAATCTACTGGGCCCATTTGATGCTATTCTGCATGGAAACTGATGAGGCCAGCACCAGCAGCAGGACCTCTTGTATGCTCACCTCAGCCTTGGTGTGCTGTGGAGGCTGAGGGTTACAGATGGTTGGAAGTGCCAATTTTCGATTCCTAACATCATTTCGGATTTCCTTGCTATTTTTGTCAATAAAATTTTTTTTTTTGCGGAATCCTCTATGTTTTGCGGAAGTACGCTATAATGTACACAGTACACTACTGAATTCTCTGTTTGGCCTAAGGCAGGGAACACACATAGGAGAATTGCATGCTTTTTTCCCATAGCATCAGTGGAAAATGCATGTGATTCCGCTGAGTGTGTTCCCTGCCTAATACTTGCGACCTGTGATTGGTCTAAAAAATGTAGTCTCGGTCCTCCGTATTCCACAGTATTCTGATTTCCATGGAACAATAAATGATGCTCTGATTGGCCCAATACTTCAGAGTCTTGTGATTGGCGTAAACATTCTCAGCTTTGGTAATGCGGTTTTCCACAAAATTTCTGCACTATGATTTCCCTCATACCGAAACTCTGAAATTGGAATTCAGTTTCAATGCCGGCGCATCCCCGCTCGTCTGCGCACGGATCGATCCCCACTCGTCCCCTCCGGCGCTCCTTATCAGCAGCTCGATTTCCCGCTATTGTCCGCCGGCTGGGATCGAGCGGGGAATCTATCCGGCAGGTCATCGGACCTGTCGGATATCATCAATCGAGCCCCCAATCCGCCACAGAGCTTTCCGTTGGTGGGCTCTGATCCCTGCTGGGATGTTTATTTTTTTTTACAAATATTTCATTTTTTATTTTTTTAATAAATGTACCCCTTTTTTCTTATTTTTATTTAATTCCCTCCCTCCCCCGCTAGCCAATCACAGCGATTGGCTCTCATAGACATCCGCCTATGGGAGACGATCGCTCTCTGTGCCTCCAGAGGGGACAGCCATGTCACACAGCTGACCCCAGTACAGCCCTGCCTTAGATCACAGCACTGCACAGTGTAAATAGACGGGGGTTTTGCTGTCTAACCGTCTCAGCGGCGATCGCCGTTGGGAGCCTGATGACGGAGGGGAGCTTTGTCATTCAAGCGGAGATCCGCGAGCGATCTCCTGCAAAACCCCGCCCCAGAACTTTGGCGCCAATTGACGTTAGGCGGTCCTGGGGCTGCTGCTGCGTTCAAGCCCATCTGCGTGACGTGGTCATTAAGAAGTTAAAGTGATAAGTGTCTGAAAAACTATAACATTTAAAATACCTATGGACACATACTTATATTTGTCCCACAATAAATGTACTTCAAATAGTTTACTTCCTATGTACCTATCACTTACAGGTATCTGATGGCTCAAGGTCTTATAACAGGTTTTGGACTAGTCCATCCTCATGGGGTATTCTCAAGATTTCCTTAATGCTTTTCAAAAGCACTCCCTATCAAGGATTTGCACAAAGATGCCGTTTTTATTATGCTTAATTATGCTTTACTAAACTGCCCCCCTCTCTGGCTCTCCCTCCCTCCTGCCTCTACCTGCCCGCCTCTCTCTCCCTGTAACGTGAATTCAGTGTAAGCAGGGCTGACATACATTACCTAATCCACCGCTGCACGCTGTGTCCTTTGATCTCCTCTTCGCTAATGCCGATAAGCGTACTATAGCGTCTCTCCCGCTTCCGGTACCATGTGACATCGGGAGTCACATGGTACCAGAAAAGAGAGAGACGCTATAGTACGCTTATCGGCATTAGCGAAGAGGAGATCAAAGGACACAGCGGTGGATTAGGTAATGTATGTCAGCCCTGCTTACACTGAATTCACGTAACAGGGAGAGAGAGGCGGGCATCTGTAGGCAGAGGGCAGCGGGCACTCAGAGCTAGAGAGACAGGGAGGCACCACAGCGGCTGGGAAGGGAGGGGAGGTTTGTTAGGGAAACTGGCCATAATTATTAGTAGGTGGAGGTAGGAGGGAGGGAGAGCCAGAGAGGGGGGCAGTTTAGTAAAGCATAATTAAGAGAAAGAGGCACCGGACCCCAGCTATAAGTTGGTAAATTTAGGACTGTCTCAAGTACAAGTCGACCCCCCCCCCCCCCACTTTTACACTGTGAGTCAGTCCTAAATTTCTCGACTTATACCCGAGGATATACGGTAGATATAAAAACCAGATGTTATAAAATTTGGCAATGTCTGTCAATCAAAGGATCGAATAAATAAAGTCCTTCACCCTCCACATATTCTAAAGGATTGTGAAAAAGCTATTCTGCAGAAGCAAAACATTGATATGCCTCTGGGTTCCCTTACTTCCCTCCTTTCTGCTGATGTACAGAGGAGCCCTGGCCGGTATGGTAGCATTTAGTTCTGCCCCACATGCACACTGTAATTCCCCTAACTCTTGCGCCTGGACACTATGATTGCCCATCAGAAATTGCGGCCCACAGGGGGAGGTTAGTGTGAGGCAGAGGAGAGGGGGAGGTTAGTGCTAGGCAGAGGAGGGGGGTTAGTATTAGTCATCAGAAAAGGGAGGTTAGTGTATGGCAGAATAGATGGGAAGCTTAGTGTTAAGCAGAGGAGGGGGGGGGGGGGGTTATGTTAGAAAGAGGAGGGGGGTTTGTGTTAGACAGTGGAGAGGTTATGGTTAATGTTATGCAGCGGAGAGGGGAGAGGTTAGTGTTAGGCAGAGGAGAGGATGAGGTTAGTGTTAGGCTCAACACACACCACACATCTTGGTTGTTCAATCTTACCACTTTCATGTAGTATAAGAGCTTATCCAATTAAGCATTCAAGGTATTTTCAATATGTTGGTCCTTATACTACATAGATTTGGTAAATCTGTACAACCAAGATTGTATGGTGTGTGTTGAGCTTAACCACTTGAGGACCTAGGGCTTTCTACCCCTTAAGGACCGGCCACTTTTTTTCCATTCAGACCACTGCAGCTTTCACGGTTTATTGCTCGCTCATACAACCTACCACCTAAATGAATTTTGGCTCCTTTTCTTGTCACTAATAAAGCTTTCTTTTGGTGCTATTTGATTGCTCCTGCGATTTTTACTTTTTATTATATTCATCAAAAAAGACATGAATTTTGGCAAAAAAATGATTTTTTTAACTTTCTGTGCTGACATTTTTCAAATAAAGTAAAATTTCTGTATACATGCAGCGCGAAAAATGTGGACAAACATGTTTTTGATAAAAAAAAACCCATTCAGTGTATATTTATTGGTTTGGGTAAAAGTTATAGCGTTTACAAACTATGGTGCAAAAAGTGAATTTTCTCATTTTCAAGCATCTATGACTTTTCTGACCCCCTGTCATGCTTCATGAGGGGCTAGAATTCCAGGATAGTATAAATACCCCCCAAATTACCCCATTTTGGAAAGAAGACATCCCAAAGTATTCACTGAGAGGCATAGTGAGTTCATAGAAGATATTATTTTTTGTCACAAGTAAGCGGAAAATGACACTTTGTGAGAAAAAAAAAAAAGTTTCCATTTCTTCTAACTTGCGACAAAAAAAATAAATGAAATCTGCCACGGACTCACCATGCCCCTCTCTGAATACCTTGAAGGGTCTACTTTCCAAAATGGGGTCATTTGTGGGGTGTGTTTACTGTCCTGACATTTTGGGGGGTGCTAAATTGTAAGCACCCCTGTAAAGCCTAAAGGTGCTCATTGGACTTTGGACCCCTTAGCGCAGTTAGGCTGCAAAAAAAGTGCCACACATGTGGTATTGCCGTACTCAGGAGAAGTAGTATAATGTGTTTTGGGGTGTATTTTTACACATACCCATGCTGGGTGGGAGAAATATCTCTGTAAATGACAATTTGTTAAATTTTTTTTACACACAATTGTCCATTTACAGAGATCTTTCTCCCACTCAGCATGGGTATGTGTAAAAATACACCACAAAACACATTATAATACTTCTCCTGAGTACGGCGATACCCCATGTGTGGCACTTTTTTGCACCCTAACTGCGCTAAGGGGCCCAAAGTCCAATGAGTACCTTTAGGATTTCACAGGTCATTTTGAGACATTTGGTTTCAAGACTACTCCTCACGGTTTAGGGCACCTAAAATGCCAGGGCAGTATAGGAACCCCACAAATGACCCCATTTTAGAAAGAAGACACCCCAAGGTATTCCGTTAGGAGTATGGTGAGTTCATAGAAGATTTTATTTTTTGTCAAAAGTTAGCGGAAAATGACACTTTGTGAAAAAACACAATTAAAATCAATTTCCGCTAACTTGTGACAAAAAATAAAATCTTCTATGAACTCGCCATACTACTAACGGAATACCTTGGGGTGTCTTCTTTCTAAAATGGGGTCATTTGTGGGGTTCCTATACTGCCCTGGCATTTTAGGGGCCCTAAACCGTGAGGAGTAGTCTTGAAACGAAATTTCTCAAAATGACCTGTGAAATCCTAAAGGTACTCATTGGACTTTGGGCCCTTTAGCGCAGTTAGGGTGCAAAAAAGTGCCACACATGTGGTATCGCCATACTCAGGAGAAGTAGTACAATGTGTTTTGGGGTGTATTTTTACACATACCCATGCTGGGGGGGAGAAATACCTCTGTAAATGGACAATTGTGTGTAAAAAAATCAAAAGATTGTCATTTACAGAAGTATTTCTCCCACCCAGCATGGGTATGTGTAAAAATACACCCCAAAACACATTATACTACTTCTCCCGAGTACGGCGATACCACATGTGTGGCACTTTTTTGCACCCTAACTGCACTAAGGGGCCCAAAGTCCAATGAGTACCTCTAGGATTTCACAGGTCATTTTTGTTTCAAGACTACTCCTCACGGTTTAGGGCCCCTAAAATGCCAGGGCAGTATAGGAACCCCACTAATGACCCCATTTTAGAAAGAAGACACCCCAAGGTATTCTGTTAGGAGTATGGTGAGTTCATAGAAGTTTTTATTTTTTTGTCACAAGTTAGCGGAAATTGATTTTAATTGTTTTTTTTTCACAAAGTGTCATTTTCCGCTAACTTGTGACAAAAAATAAAATCTTGTATGAACTCACCATACTCCGTACGGAATACCTTTGGGTGTCTTCTTTCTAGAATGGGGTCATTTGTGGGGTTCCTATACTGCCCTGGCATTTTAGGGGCCCTAAACCGTGAGGAGTAGTCTTGAAACCAAATGTCGCAAAATGACTTGCGAAATCCTAAAGGTACTCATTGGACTTTGGGCCCCTTAGCGTACTTAGGGTGTAAAAAAAAGTGCCACACATGTGGTACCGCCGTACTCAGGAGAAGTAGTATAATGCGTTTTGGGGTGTATTTTTACACATACCCATGCTAAGTGGGAGAAATATCTCTGTAAATGACAATTGTTTGATTTTTTAACACACAATTGTCCATTTACATAGAAATTTCTCCCACCCAGCATGGGTATGTGTAAAAATACACCCCAAAACACATTATACTACTTTTCCTGAGTACGGCGGTACCACATGTGTGACACTTTTTTGCAGCCTAGGTGCGCTAAGGGGCCCAACGTCCTATTCACAGGTCATTTTGAGGCATTTGTTTTCTAGACTACTCCTCGCGGTTTAGGGCCCCTAAAATGCAAGGGCAGTATAGGAACCCCACAAGTGACCCCATTTTAGAAAGAAGACACCCCAAGGTATTCCGTTAGGTGTATGGCGAGTTCATAGAAGATTTTATTTTTTGCCACAAGTTAGTGAAAAATGACACTTTGTGAAAAAAAACCAATAAAAATCAATTTCCGCTAACTTTTGACAAAAAATAAAATCTTCTATGAACTCGTCATACACCTAACAGAATACCTTGGGGTGTCTTTTTTTCTAAAATGGGGTCACTTGTGGGGTTCCTATACCGCCCTGGCATTTTACAGGCCCAAAACCGTGAGTAGTCTGGAAACCAAATGTCTCAAAATGACTGTTCAGGGGTATAAGCATCTGCAAATTTTGATGACAGGTGGTCTATGAGGGGGCGAATTTTGTGGAACCGGTCATAAGCAGGGTGGCCTTTTAGATGACAGGTTGTATTGGGCCTGATCTGATGGATAGGAGTGCTAGGGGGGTGACAGGAGGTGATTGATGGGTGTCTCAGGGGGTGGTTAGAGGGGAAAATAGATGCAATCAATGTACTGGGGAGGTGATCGGAAGGGGGTCTGAGGGGGATCTGAGGGTTTGGCCGAGTGATCAGGAGCCCACACGGGGCAAATTGGGGCCTGATCTGATGGGTAGGTGTGCTAGGGGGTGACAGGAGGTGATTGATGGGTGTCTCAAGGTGTGATTAGAGGGGGGAATAGATGCAAGCAATGCACTGGCGAGGTGATCAGGGCTGGGGTCTGAGGGCATTCTGAGGGTGTGGGCGGGTGATTGAGTGCCCTAGGGGCAGATAGGGGTCTAATCTGATAGGTAGCAGTGACAGGGGGTGATTGATGGGTAATTAGTGGGTGTTTAGGGTAGAGAACAGATGTAAACACTGCACTTGGGAGGTGATCGGACGTCGGATCTGCGGGCGATCTATTGGTGTGGGTGGGTGATCAGATTGCCCGCAAGGGGCAGGTTAGGGGCTGATTGATGGGTGGCAGTGACAGCGGGTGATTGATGGGCGGCAGTGACAGGGGGTGATTGATGGGTGGCAGTGACAGGGGGTGATTGATGGGTGATTGATAGGTAATCAGTGGGTTATTACAGGGGAGAACAGATGTAAATATTGCACTGGCGAATTGATAAGGGGGGGTCTGAGGGCAATCTGAGCGTGTAGGCGGGCGATTGGGTGCCCGCAAGGGGCAGATTAGGGTCTGATCTGATGGGTAACAGTGACAGGTGGTGATAGGGGGTGATTGATGGGTGATTGATGGGTAATTAGTGGGTGTTTAGAGGAGAGAATAGATGGAAACACTGCGCTTGGGTGGTGATCTGATGTCGGATCTGCGGGCGATCTATTGGTGTGGGTGGGTGATCAGTTTGCCCGCAAGGGGCAGGTTAGGGGCTGATTGTTGGGTGGCAGTGACAGGGGGTGATTGATGGGTGATAGGTGATTGGCAGGTGATTGACAGGTGATCAGTGGGTTATTACAGGGAAGAACAGATGTAATTAATGCACTGGTGAATTGATAAGGGGGGGTCAGAGGGCAATCTGAGCGTGTGGGCGGGTGATTGGGTGCCCGCAAGGGGCAGATTAGGGTCTGATCTGATAGGTAAAAGTGACAGGTGGTGATAGGGGGTGATTGATGGGTGATTGATGGGTAATTAGTGGGTGTTTAGAGGAGAGAATAGATGTAAACAATGGATTTGGGAGGTGATCTGATGTCGGATCTGCGGGCGATCTATTGGTGTGGGGGGGTGATCAGATTGCCCGCAAGGGGCAGGTTAGGGGCTGATTGATGGGTGGCAGTGACAGGGGGTGATTGACGGGTGATTGACAGGTGATGGACAGGTGATTGACAGGTGATCAGGGGGGATAGATGCATACAGTACATGGGGGGGGGTCTGGGGGGGGTCTGGGGAGAATCTGAGGGGTGGGGGGGTGATCAGGAGGGAGCAGGGGGCAGGGGGGGGGATAAAAAAAAATAGCGTTGACAGATAGTGACAGGGAGTGATTGATGGGTGATTAGGGGGGTGATTGGGTGCAAACAGGGGTCTGGGGGGTGGGCAGGGGGGGGGGGGTCTGATGGGTGCTGTGGGCGATCTGGGGCAGGGGGGGGGGGGAAATCAGTGTGCTTGGTGCAGACTAGGGTGGCTGCAGCCTGCCCTGGTGGTCCCTCGGACATTGGGACCACCAGGGCAGGAGGCAGCCTGTATAATACACTTTGTAAACATTACAAAGTGTATTATACACTTTGTATGCGGCGATCGTCGGGTTAACATCCCGCCGGCGCTTCCGTATGGCCGGCGGGATGTTGCGGCGGGTGAGCGGCGCCAGGCGCAGGCGGAGGATCGCGTCACGGATGACGCGATCGCTCCGCCCATGCCCATACAAGGACCGCCGCCAATTGTCAATACGGCGGTCCTTGCGGCGTCCACTTCCCGGCCGCCAATTGTATATACGGCGGTCGGGAAGTGGTTAAGGCAGAGGAGAGGATGAGGTTAGTGTTAGGCAGAGGACAGGGGAGGTTAGTGTGAGGCATCAGAGATGCTGCATGACTCAGTGATGTGGGCCAGCACAAGGCAGTACAAGATGTCAATACTCCAGCAGCTCACCAGCATCACTCCTCTGTATGGATGGCACTGTGGGTGGGTAGTATCGAACTGTGATGTCAAATTAATGTCACAGCTAGTTGTCACACACTCTTACATTTCAGTGGGAGGTAGGGTGTCTGGCTGTGTGTCCATGCCTCAGAAAAAATCCAGGAATTCAGCAGAAACTAACCGTGACAATAACCCACCTCTCACTGGCACCCATGCACTCTCCAAAAGGCAATATGGCATATTACAATGACATACACTAGTCCAGGAGAGATGAGAAGAGGATCTGTATTGTGAGTGTGACAATGCTGGCCCACAGTAAAATCCTACTGGGTTTCACAAGCAAGGAACAGTGACTGTGAAGTGACTGTAATAGGAATGCTTAGAAACCATTTTATGACATCCAGACAACCATGTCATTTTATTAGGCAGAACTTTAAAGGGATACTGTAGGGGGGTCGGGGGAAAATGAGCTGAACTTACCCGGGACTTCTAATGGTCCCCCGCAGACATCCTGTGCCTGCGCAGCCACTCTCCGATGCTCCGGCCCCGCCTCCGGCTCACTTCTGGAATTTCTGACTTTAAAGTCAGAAAACCACTGCGCCTGCGTTGCCGTGTCCTCGATCCCGCTAATGGCACCAGGAGCATACTGCGCAGACACAGACCATACTGGGCTTCTGCTATACGCTCCTGGTGACATCGGCGGGAGCGAGGACACGGCAACGCAGGCGAAGTGGTTTTCTGACTTTAAAGTCAGAAATTCCAGAAGTGAACTGGAGGCGGGGCCAGAGCATCGGTGAGTGGCTGCACGGGCACAGGATGTCTGCGGGGGACCATTAGAAGCCCCGGGTAAGTTTAGCTCATTTTCCCCCGACCCCCTACAGTATCCCTTTAAACATTGTTATGACTTTGCTTTATGCTGAGTTGTTCTTTTTACATGACTTTAGTTCTGCTTTAATAACATTTATTTTTCAACAATAATGTTTTGTAGAATCAGAAGCCGCAGATAAATGGGAGAAAAAGGAAAGAGAAATTTTGTGTTCTACTACAGTAAGTGCTATCAGTAGGTGCACAGCAAGTAAGGTGAGCAGCAGTTATAACTGGGCCCTTGAGTCACATGGCCCTGAGGGCAGCTGCAAAGGTCTCTGTAGTTATTCTCTTGCTCAACGGCTGTTTCTTGTTTGAGGTATGAGGGTGTCCCTCCACATCCTTGTGGACTTGGTTACATACTTCCTGACTGTGTTACATTTTATTGTCTGAATTATGTAATGGGAAATATAGCTCTTCTGTTATACATACAACTATGTTCAGCTATGTGTGCGTTCTTCAGCGAGCTTATTCGTGAATCAGTGTGACGAGGGATGGATGCTTCGTCAGAGATTTAGTGCTTGACAATTAACAGATGTGGTTTTCAACTGTAGTGCTATAGCTTTTCCCCATTCCCCCTTTTGTTTGGATAAAACCACCGCATATTCCGGCGTATAAGACGACCCCCAACTTTTCCAGTTAAAATATAAATTTTGGGATATACTCGCCCTATGAGACCACCCCTCTTGGCTCTTGGACAGTTGTATACTGTACTGTATGTACTGGTGCTAAACTGTATAAAGAGGTACAGATACTGGTGCTGTACTATATGTGGTACCCCGTATACAACAACCAACCAACCAACCACGGCAAGCTATGTACCTTACCGGCGATTGGCTGGTTGTTGTACTGTGTATGTTACGGCCAGAACCCGAAGTCCGGCTGCTTCGGGTTCTGGCCGGTCAAGACGCAAAGTGGCCGTGCTCCTGCGGCCAATGTTAGAAATGAAAAGATTCCCGGCCACATAAGTGCATTTTGTGGTCTTCTTGCTTCGGCCAAATGCATCCAAGGGGGTTAATTTAGTTAATTTCTCCGGTGGCAATATGATCACATGAAGCCGCCTCTTCGGCTCTGCCTCCCCTCCCCCTGCCCTTCTCCTATGTAAGTTTGGCAGCCGGGGACACGCCTGTCCCCCAGAGTCGTTGGTAGTGGCAGGGAATCCTGCTGTTCCTTCCTGCAGCGTGTGTGCTGACAGAAGCTATGTCTTCAGCCTTCCCGCTCTGCTTCCCTGCTGCTACGAATGATCGGGGACGCGAGTGTCCCTTGCTTTCACAGCTGGGGCAGGTGGAGGAGGCACAGCCGAAGAGGCGGCTTCATGTTATCACATTGCCGCCTGAGGAATTGACTCCCTTGGATACATTTGGCCGCAACGAGACAGCCACAAAATGCACTTAGGCGGCCGGGAATCTTTTCATTTCTAACACTGGCCACAGGGGCACGCCCACTTCGCGTTTTGACCGGCCAGAACCTGAAGTGGCCAGACTTTGGGTTCTGGCCGTAACATATACAAAGCCTGCTTGGATTGGTCAGCTATCACTGTCTCCAAGACTATCAGAGTGGTAGCGCACACATGCCTCTTTCACACGTCTGGCCTGCCCTTGTGTACTATTACCTCCTTCTCTGCCTCTTAGATCTTGCACATGCGCGCCTGTGCCGCTTCACTGCAGTCCTCAGGAGTGAGATGTGAGAGGCAGAGAAGGGGGTGCGGTAATGGGATACAAGAGCAGGCCAGACGGGTGAAAGAGGCGTGTTTTTCTGGGCACAGCGCCACTCTTTTTTTTTTCCATACCCCGGACACCTGCAGCTTGCTCCACCCTTCACTTACAAATTCCCAGTGAGGTGCCCCCTCACCTCGTCATCGGGACCGCGCTAAGTCACTTCTTTCCAGGAATCCTGGTGAGTGAATTTTCTTCTACCATACTTGTACAACACCGCCCTTGCTGCTTTCATACAGTCGCTGCAATACGGTGGGATGAGGCCGTGGATGTTTTTGAGCTCCCCCTACCACATGTGGCAATCGCAGATTTTCCAGTCTGGCTCTGAAGTTTCAGCACCCACCCTATAAGACAACACATAGCGTATAAGACAACCCCTGACTTCTGAGAAGATTTTCCTTACACGCCAGAATATTCTGTAATTATTCTTAAAGAGTACCTCCAGTATGTCTTAGTGATGAATAATTGGGGAGGAGATGTCTCAGGGCCAATTACTTTTCTGATCAGATGTAATTCATTCAGTCAGGTAAGCGCTCCGCCCCGCTCGGAAATGCGGCCGTGGTGGGTCCTGCCCACCCCATTTGCGTTGCCAATGCCGGCTGAAGTTTCTGAAGAGCTTCAGAAGACTTCAGAAACATGGCCACGACTGAGGGAGACGGTGCGTCACCCGTGTAAGAATTAGAGCGAATCAGGTAAGTAATTAACTTTGCCACCTCCCCAACTATGCATCATAAAGACAGAGCTTGACATAACAGGCTCTTTAATGAAAGCATTTTTCTCAACCTGTAACCTTAGGAACTTTTCTCCAAACTCGCTTGCCTCCCCCAACCTTCCTGACACCCAACCTTAACCTTCTCCCTTGACCTGACATGTTAACTTTACTTTCTCCTTAACTCTTTCCATTCGGAGTTCTTGCCTAAAGGAAGTCGTTTCTGCTCGGAGTTTTTTTTTAAGAGAAATGCGCTCTCCCTCTCGCTCTCTCTCATTTTAACATGGAACGTAACACCGTAACATGGTATATCTTATTTTAAAGAACACATTATAACGTTTAATTTGATACCTTATTTAAACAGTTTGGCATCTTCTATTGGCTGGTAGCAAAGGAGAAAGCCAAGGTATGGTAAATTTGAAAAAACAGTTTCCTGGGTGTAATCCGGGCCTGCGTGAGCAAGTTTCGCAATAATAGGTGGTTTTATGCCCACCACCCAGGGTCTTACTGTCCCTACACACAATGCAGTCGTTGGTATTTCGATTGGGCAGATTAGCAATAAAATACTGGTTACTATTTACACCCAACCCCAGTCCATCCCATAGGATGCCATTCATTCTGTGTGCAACTTTGCAGGCAATCTGCAAAAAAAACTTGCAATTTAATCAGCAAGGAATCTGCAGAAAGGAATCTGCAGATTCAAATCACAAACCATTTTTTATTAAAAAAAAAAGAAACAGCAAAGAAACAGAAGTGACATTTACATGTAAATGTCACTTCCTGCCGGCCGGGATTGCAGATTTCCGGTATGGGGCTGGGGGGCACTGACAGTGTTACATGCCCACTAAAAGTGGCATAGTGATCAGCGGTTTGCGGCGGTCCCGTTGCGCTGCAAACCGCTGCTGCAGGGTTTTTGCGTATGATATCTAACTTTCTCTTTCTCCTTAATATTTAAACTCTTACTGACACTTAACCTTCTTACCTTAAAGCCTCTACACGGTACAATTTTCCATCAGATAGACGGATCTATTGGATAGATCTAATAAGAAATTGCATCGCGAGTAGACGTCCAAATTGTTTCACTATCCTAGCACAGTACAGTATACTCTAGCTGACTGCAAACAATCAAAATACTATCTATCTATCTATAAATGAGTATAATAGATGTGTTTTTAGGAGGTGATTAGGAAGCAAAACGCTGGGTTTAACACAAGAAAAATGCACTTGCTCAGACGCAGCAGTACTGGAGATACTCTCAGTACTACACAAGTCACATAGCAAGTACGTGACTCTGCAAGATGGCCGCCGCCTTATATAGAGGAGGGGAGGGCCAGTCTCCCCTCCTCTGATTGGTTGCTAGCGTTGCCAGGGCCTCGGCTGAAGGACTTCTGATTGGCACACCTCACCCGCCCAGTTCACTCCCGAAGCCGAACCCACCGCGCCATCCGGACGAATTCGAGTGCGCATATTAGGGAACATTCGGATTCGGCATGACACGGAAAACTTCGGGTTCGACTTCGGGAACGCGGAAAATCTACCCCAATTTTCGGGTAGATTTGCATTCGGGAGTCCTGGAGAGCAACCCTGGTCAGGACATAGTTGACTATTTAACACAGAACACCTCATCTTCCTCAGCTTCTGCATGGAAGCGTGACATATCTTCCTCCTCCTGCTCTGATTCTGGCACCCCACTTAACACTCCGTCGGCAGCCATCACCGAAGTGCCATCATCACAGGGCTCAGCGGTGTGGAAATTTTTTTGTGTGTCTGCCTCAGATGAGAGCAATGTCATCTGTACTCTCTGACACCGAAAATTGAGCCGTGGAAAGACCAAGACCCGCGTAGGGACAACTACCTTACGAAGGCACATGATAACAAAGCACAAACTGCAATGGGATGACCACCTGAGGAAAAGCAGCCCACAAAAGCAAAGCCACCCACCGCAGTGGAAGATACCAGGCCGCAATTATTTCTCAAAAAAGGCGATGCCTAAACTGTACCGTGATGTTAAAAGGCAAGTGGTGACATCTCTGGCACACAGCGTTGGGTCAAGGGTCCATCTGACCACGGATGCCTGGTCTGCAAAGCATGCTCAGGCCTGCCCGAAGACCAATTCAGTCCCCACACACAGCATCTCTGCCCGCACGCCGTGTGACTGCCTGCCCCAAGACTAAATCGGTCCCCACACAGCATCTCTGCCTGCAGGCCGCTTGATTGCTTTCTCTGCCACCACCAACAGGGTCTAGGACTCCAGGTGGATTCCTGCATTTTTAAGACCGCTGCTAGCAGCGGCCACTAATACTTTTTCTGGTGCGTGTACATGCCTGCCTAAGTTTTCTGGCTGCACTGCAGCTGCAACAACAAAACAAAAGGCATGTACATGTGCCAATGCCCCTTCGTGATCATTACCTTGCCATGGTGAAGGGGCTTGCGCATCACAATGAAGCAATGACCGCCGGCTATATGAGTGTCTCGGGGGGGGGGGGGCACACCCAAGATAATAAGGTCGTTGCTTCATTGTGGACAGACCAAATTCGATCAGCTGGACAATCACTGTTGTTCTGTCATTCAACTACCTGAGCCCGGTGACCATATGGGCTTGAAAACTGCCATAGCCTGCACTCTCGACATGGTGCGCACCAGTCCAGCACAGCGGTCACTACACAAACAGCTGTTTGCGGTGCGTTACACAGTGAGTTTGGTGTGTCAGTGTGAAGCAGTACTCTAATTACACTCCTTGATTGATGTATACACATGAAAGATGTTTTAAAGCACTTTAGGCCTCCAATTTAGCATGCAATGTGATTTCTGCCCTTAAAGAGAATCTGTATTGTTAAAATCACACAAAAGTAAACATACCAGTGCGTTAGGGGACATCTCCTATTACCATCTGTCACAATTTCGCCGCTCCCCACAGCATGAAAAGTGGTTAAAAACAGTTTTTAAAAGTTTGTTTATAAACAAACAAAATGGCCACCAAAACAGGAAGTAGGTTGATGTACAGCATGTCCACACAGAGAAAATACATCCATACACAAGCAGGCTGTATACAGCCTTCCTTTTTTAATCTCAAGAGATCATTTGTGTGTTTCTTTCCCCCTGCATCTCTCATGCACTGAAGTTTCAGGCTGCTCTTTTCTTCCTGCAAACAGCTTTGCCCTTGTCTGTAATTCCTCACTATGTGAAAGCCCAGCCAGCTCAGAGGACGATTTATCCAGCTTGTAAAAGTTAAGAGATAAGAGAGAAGCTGCTCTAATCTAAATAACACACAGGCAGTGTGCATAGAGGGGCCTAGAAGGGGGAGTTCATAGCAGAACCACAACACTGAAGAACTTGGCAGCCTTCCAGACACAGGCTGACAAGTCTGACAAGAGAGAGATAAGTTGATTTATTACAGAGACTGTGATAGTAGAAAGTGCTGCAGTAAGCCAGAACACATTAGAATAGCTTTTGGAACTTGTAGGATGATAAAAAACAGGATGCAATTTTTGTTACGGAGTCTCTTTAAAATGCTGCTGTGCGTCAAATCCAGATTTTTCCCTGGGACTTTTGGTGTGTATCCCACTCCTCCATGCAAAAACCAGATGTTTGGCCCACTTGAAACATCTTTTCCATCACTTTTGTGGCCAGCATAAATGTTTCTAGTTTTCAAAGTTTGCCTCCCCATTGAAGTCTATTGCGGTTCGCGAAGGTTTTGCGGAGGTTTGCTTTCGAGGTTCGCAAACAGAAAAACGGAGGTTCGAGCCATCTCTAATACTTAGTATAGCTAGAGCTGCGCAGGGAACATTGGTGTGGGGCGTTGGGTGCGCAGAGATTTTTATTCAAGGTAATCAAGCTTGCAAGATTAGAAGATATTGGCATGGGACCATTTCCGAGGATATTGGCATGGAAACATTTTTTAAAGGTACAGGTAAGTATTTTTGGTGGTTAAGAAAAATAAAGGACTTTTCTCATGATTGTGTTTTTATTTGATTTAACCCTTTGTGGAAATGGGTAAGGGGTACTTTGTACCCCTATACTCCTTTCTCCTGGGGACAGGGCTAGTACCTTGGGGTCCCCTTCTTAAAGGGGACTCCCAGATGCCACCATGAACTCCCCCACCAGGGTGTCATTGTCCCCACCTCCTCCTGGGGCAATGGAGGTGGGGAAGAGCCCCTTATCCATGGATTGAACAAAGGGGTCTGGGGGAGAGGGGTGTCCAACCCTTCCTCTCTCTCCCGAAGCCCCCCATACCATGGTCCATGTGGGCTGGTATAGCTCAGGGTGCGAAACTCCACGCGGCCAGGGATTCACATACATTCTGGCTTTCTGAGCTGCGCCTGATAGGATAGGCTTCTGCCTATCAGATGCCGGCGATCCCCGGCCAATCAGAGGCCGGGGATCGCCGATCTACGTCACGGCAGCAGCGCCGTGTGATGTAAACAGCGGGGATTTCTTCCCCGGATGTTTACATTATGCGTGCGAGCCGCGATCGGCGGCTCGCACACTGTTCACGGAGACAGTCTCCGTGAACTGGCATGGAAAGGCCGCTCGATAGAGCGGCCGTTTCCATGCTATACCACTAACGACCCGCCGACGCCTATCGGCGTTAGGCGGTCGTTAAGTGGTTAAACACCTAATTCCTTCAGAGAATCTCCTGACCCTAGTTCATGCCTTAGTCACATTAAGGTTAGACTACTGCAATGTCCTCTACACAGGCCTGCATAAGAAAGACTTATGCCGCCTGCAAATAGTACAGAATGCTGCTGCAAGGCTGTTAAAGTGCCAACCCCGCCATTGCCACACCAACCCTGTGCTCACTCCACTGGCTACAGATAAAATGGAGAATTTTGTTTAAGATTGGCTTACTGACATTCAAATCCTTGCACAATCTGAGCCCTGGATACCTAAAGGACTTGTTGCAACTGCATCACACCCCCCACAATCTTAGATCAAAATCAAAAGGACGTAACACCTTGGTCACCCCCAGAGTCCACCTCAAAACCTTTGGAGACAGAGCCTTTTGTCATGCTGCCCCTACACTTTGGAACTCTCTGCCACACCCAATCAGGACCAGGGCCGGGCCGAGGCATAGGCTGGAGAGGCTCCAGCCTCACGGCGCAGTGTAGGAGGGGGCGCACAATTCATTCAGCTGTCGTTCCTAATTGTGTTTGAAGCAGAAATAAATAAGAAAAGGGGATACATGGCAGTGACTGCAAGCCAGATAACTAGATATTAAGGTGTTGGGGAGGTTGTGGGCCCTGTGGCACCTCTTAGTCTAATAGCAATCAGTGTGTGACGGCTGGGGTGGGAGGGATGGAGGGGCGCACTTTGGTGTCTCAGCCTTGGGTGCCGGAGGACCTTGTCCCGGCTCTGATCAGGACAACTCCATCCCTGGAAGCATTTAAGTCTAAACTGAAAACCTACCTCTTCAGTCTGGCATTCATGAACATCTGACTATCTCCTCTGTAACACAACCCAGCCTGCAACCCTGTTGTAATCTGAGACACAACTATGCGCTTTGAGTCCTATGGGAGAAAAGCGCTTTACAAATGTTATTGTATTGTATTATTGTATTGCTAAAGTCGGCGGCTGTTGAAACATTTCCCACACTTAGAACAAGAACTTTAAAATCGATTTTCTCAAAAACTATAAGGTATTTTTGAAAATGTTTTTTCCTCCTGTTCCCAATACCCTTCTTAAAGGGGTTCTCTGGTATGCTTAAAAAAGCTAAAACTGACACTTACCTGGGGCTTCTATTGGCCCCCTGCAGCTGTAATGTCCCGCGCCGTCTTCCTCTCATGCTCCGTTCCCCGCCTCCTGTAACCTGTTAATTATTCATCTAACTAGACCAATAGAACTGCGGCTGCGTGGTCGCACGCATGCTCGCTCCCGCGGGCGTCATTGGGAGTTTACTGCGCAGGCGCAGTACAAAGTTTTCTTGTATTTTGCCTGCTCAGCTAGCTCCCGATTACACGCACGAGAGCAAGCATGCTCGTGGCCACGCAGCCGCAGCTTTGTTTATGTACTTAAACGAATAATTAGTAGGTTACCAACGGCGGGGAATGGAGCATCGGAGGAGGATGGCATGGGACATTACAGCTGCAGGGGGCTGATAGAAGCCCCAGGTAAGTGTCAGTTTTAGCTTTTTTAAACATACCAGAGAACCCTGCAAATTTTGTGCTAGTAGCACGTAGGGGGCCTTTGCTGTTAACCGCTTAATTTGGCAGCCATTTACTTTAAAATGCAACACAAATTTTTTTTAGAAATATTTTGAATCAAACGCAACCGGCGAACTGCCCAAGTTCGTTCGGAACTGTCCACCAGAAAACTGTTCGGGCCATCTTTAATTATCACTTCCAGTTATAAAATGAGGGTTAATCCAAAGAGAACATGCTTCTTTTTATAGCACACGCACAGCATAAGCAAAGTATCTTCTTCAGAAGTAACAAAAATAGTGTAAAGAAGCGAAATTACAAATAGTGGGAGCTTTGAGCATATACACACAAATCATTGCATACACTACTAAGGGTGCTAAACTAAATTAACTCTCAGTGCACTTTCATATAGTTAGTACAATATCGAGAAGAAATATGCATTATGTAACTACTGCTTATGCAACAATGGCAAACAATTAAAAAATAAAACATCCAATGTACTCAAAGGATTCCGTTTGGAGAGCTGGCATAACAAGTGCCTGATTCCATGGGGAATTCTATAACGTAAACGTTTTCTGCATGTTTCATGAAAAGCCCAGTGATGCCTTCTTTAACCACTTGCCGACCGCCTACTTCATATTGGCGGCGGCAAAGTGGCAGCCCCAGGACCACGTAACGCAG
This sequence comes from Hyperolius riggenbachi, assembly GCF_040937935.1. Lineage (NCBI taxonomy): Eukaryota > Metazoa > Chordata > Amphibia > Anura > Hyperoliidae > Hyperolius > Hyperolius riggenbachi. The sequence continues at coordinate 478,223,260 of NC_090646.1, read as the reverse complement.
AATGGCGTCAGGTCCTGGGGCACTGTTTTGCCGGGGATCGCGCGCTAGGATGCGTGCGCATCTGCCGGCAATAGGCTCCGCCCACCCGCGTCGTCAACCCGCCTGCCAATCGGAAGCGCCAGCGGGTTGTTAACCTGACGATCGCCGGATAGGAAGCGTATAATACGCGTTGTAATGTTTACAAAGTGTATTATACAGGCTGACTCCTGCAGCCACCCTAGTCTGCACCCAAACACACTGATCTGCCCCCTGATCGCCCACAGCACCCCTCAGACCCCCCCTGCCCACCCCCCATACCACTGTTTGCACACAATCACCCCCCTAATCACCCATCAATCACTCCCTGTCACTATCTGTCAACGCTATTTTTTTTTTAGTCCCTAAACTGCCCCCTGGGTACTCCTGATCACCCCCCACCCCTCAGATTCTCCCCAGACCCCCCCCCCCCGTGTACTGTATGCATCTATCCCCCCTGATCACCTGTCAATCACCCCCTGTCACTGCCACCCATCAATCAGCCCCTAACCTGCCCCTTGCGGGCAATCTGATCACCCACCCACACCAATAGATCGCCCGCAGATCCGACATCAGATCACCTCCCAAGTGCAGTGTTTACATCTGTTCTCTACTCTAAACACCCACTAATTACCCATCAATCACCCATCAATCACCACCTGTCACTGTTACCCATCAGATTAGACCCTAATCTGCCCCTTGCGGGCACCCAATCACCCGCCCACACGCTCAGATTGCCCTCAGATCCCCCCTTATCAATTCGCCAGTGCATTATTTACATCCGTTCTTCCCTGTAATAACCCACTGATCACCTGTCAATCACCCCCTGTCACTGCCACCCATCAATCACCCCCTGTCACTGCCACCCATCAATCAGCCCCTAACCTGCCCCTTGTGGGCAATCTGATCACCCACCCACACCAATAGAATGCCCGCAGATCCGATGTCAGATCACCTCCCAAGTGCAGTGTTTACATCTGTTCTCTACCCTAAACACCCACTAATTACTCATCAATCACCCCCTGTCACTGCTACCCATCAGATTAGACCCCTATCTGCCCCTTGCGGGCACCCAATCACCTGCCCACACGCTCAGATTGCCCTCAGACCCCCCCTTATCAATTCGCCAGTGCATTATTTACATCTGTTCTTCCCTGTAATAACCCACTGATCACCTGTCAATCACCCATCAATCACCCCCTGTCACTGCCACCCATCAATTGATGTCACTGCCACCCATCAATCAGCCCCTAACATGCCCCTTGCGGGCATCTGATCACCCACCCAAACCAATAGATCGCCCGCAGATCCGACATCAGATCACCTCCCAAGTGCAGTGTTTACATCTGTTCTCTCCTGTAAACACCCATTAATTACCCATCAATCACCCCCTATCACCACCTGTCACTGTTACCCATCAGAATAGACCCTAATCTGCCCCTTGCGGGCACCCAATCACCCGCCCCACACGCTCAGATTGCCCTCAGACCCCCCCCCCCCCCCTTATCAATTCGCCAGTGCAATATTTACATCTGTTCTTCCCTGTAATAACCCACTGATCACCTGTCAATCACCTATCAATCACCCCCTGTCACTGCCACCCATCAATCACCCCCTGTCACTGCCACCCATGAATCAGCCCCTAACCTGCCCCTTGCGGGCAATCTGATCACCCACCCACACCATCAGATTGCCCCAGACCTACCCTCAGATCACCTCCAAAGTGCATTGTTTACATCTGTTCTGCCATCTAATCACCCACTGATCACCCATCAATCAGCCCCTGTCACTGCTACCCATCAGATTAGACCCCTTTCTGCCCCTAGGGCACCCAATCACCCGCCCACACCCTCAGAACGCCCTCAGACCCCAGCCCTGATCACCTCGCCAGTGCATTGCTTGCATCTATTCCCCCCACTAATCACACCTTATATCAATCACCTCCTGTCACCACCTGTCACCCCCTAACACACCTACCCATCAAATCAGGCCCTAATTTGCCCCATGTGGGCTCCTGATCACTCGGCCAAACCCTCAGATCCCCCTAAGACCCCCTTCCGATCACCTCCCCAGTGCATTGATTGCATCTATTTTCCCCTCTAACCACCCCCTGAGACACCCATCTCATGTGGTATTGCCGTACTCAGGAGAAGTAGTATAATGTGTTTTGGGCTGTATTTTTACACATACCCATGTTGAGTGGGAGAAATATCTCTGTAAATGGACAATTGTGTGTAAAAAAAAATTGAAAAATTGTCATTTACAGAGCTATTTCTCCCACCCAGCATGGGTATGTGTAAAAATACACCCCAAAACACATTATACTACTTCTCCTGAGCACGGCAATACCACATGTGTGGCACTTTTTTGCACCCTAACTGCCCTAAGGGGCCCTAAGTCCAATGAGCACCTTAAGGCTTTACAGGGGTGCTTACAATTTAGCACCCCCCAAAATGCCAGGACAGTAAACACACCCCACAAATGACCACATTTTGGAAAGTAGACCAAGTATTCAGAGAGGAGCATAGTGAGTCCGTGGCAGATTTCATTTTTTTTTGTCGCAAGTTAGAAGAAATGGAAACTTTTTTTTTTCCTTTTTTTTGGTCACAAAGTGTCATTTTCCGCTAACTTGTGACAAAAAATAAAATCTTCTATGAACTCACCATGCCTCTCAGTGAATACTTTGGGATGTCTTCTGTCCAAAATGGGGTCATTTGGGGTGTATTTATACTATCCTGGAATTTTAACACCTCATGAAACATGACAGGTGCTCAGAAAAGTCGGAGATGCTTCAAAATGGGAAAATTCACTTTTTGCACCATAGTTTGTAAAGCTATAACTTTTACCCAAACCAATAAATATACACTGAATGTTTTTTTTTTATATCAAAGACATGTAGCAGAATAACTTTCACGCTCAAATGTATAGGAAATTTTACTTTATTTGAAAAATGTCAGCACAGAAAGTAAAAAGTCATTTTTTTGACAAAATTCATGTCTTTTTTGATGAATATAATAAAAAGTAAAACTTGCAGCAGCAATCAAATAGCACCAAAAGAAAGCTGTATTAGTGACAAGAAAAGGAGGTAAAATTCATTTAGGTGGTAGGTTGTACGACAGAGCAATAAACCGTTAAAGCTGCAGTGGTCTGAATGGAAAAAAAGGCTCTGGTCCTTTAAAGGGACACTTAAGTCAAACAAAAAAAATGAGTTTTACTCACCTGGGGCTTCCAATAGCCCCCTGCAGCTGTCCGGTGCCCTCGCCGTCTCCCTCTGATCCTCCTGGCCCCGCCGGCAGCCACTTCCTGTTTCGGTGACAGGAGCTGACAGGCTGGGGACGCGAGTGATTCTTCGCGTTCCTGGCCACAATAGCGCCATCTATGCTGCTATAGCATATTTTATATACCATATAGCAGCATAGAGGGTGCTAATGTGTCTGGGAATGCGAAGAATCACTCGTGTCCCCAGCCTGTCAGCTCCTGTCACCGAAACAGGAAGTGGCTGCCGGCGGGGCCAGGAGGATCAGAGGGAGACGGCGAGGGCACCGGACAGCTGCAGGGGGCTATTGAAAGCCCTAGGTGAGTAAAACTCATTTTTTTTGTTTGACTTAAGTGTCCCTTTAAGGGGTTTTATGACTGCAGTCCTTAAGGGCCCGTTCAGACTGCATGCGTTTCCAGCCGCGTTTTGGAAATGCGTGTGGGGGGCCGACACGCAGGACATCAGACAGTGCATAGAGTGCACTGTCTGATGTTCACACTGCATGCGTTCCGGACCTGTGTGGTCCGGGAACGCATGCTGCACGCAGATTTTTCAAAAACGTGCGGCTGTCCCATTCACTTTTCAGTGATGGGATCAGCCACGCAACGCATACGAACGCGGATGGCGTGCGTTCATACGCGTTGCGTTCTGCATGCGTGGCCGTCCGCGTTTTGCAGTCTGAACGGGCCCTAAGTGGTTAAAGAGAAGCTGTCAGACATACTATCTCAGGAAAAAAAAAACACATATAAAATAAGTAGATAAATACTTGCTCTACTTACATAACAGATGTATTGCACTGTCCACTTTTGATTTCAGTGATGTTTATTTAGTAAATAAAGAGAAAACTGTTCCTGGCAGTTAACATCTTGGCTGTGTCTGTCTTAAAGCCAATCCTGACGTAATCCTCCCTTATGCCTTTTTTTCTCTTCTGTGTGATTCCTATGGATTGTCCACCCTCCTCCCAGCCTTCAGACAATCCCACATGTGCAGAGTGGCCCTGCATCTAGTGGCGTAGCTACAAACCTCTGGGCCCTGATGCGGAATCTGGATGTGCCCCCCCCCCCCGGCAACAACATCCCCCCGCAACACCCGAAGCACACACATATATCCGATATATATCCGAATCCCTATAGCTGTGCATGGCATGGCTATATTAATTATGCTTTGCAACGGCATGGCTGCCACGTTCAATTTGCAAACATACGCAGCACCCAGAGGAAATAGGGCAATTAGTAGCAAGATGCCAGTCTGAAGGAATTACAGTATTACAGTAGAATCCCTTTATAATAAACTCAAAGGGAATGGGCAAAGTGGCTTACTATATCAGAAATTCCCATACTCAAGCACAAAGGGCTTGATTCACAAAGCGGTGATAACCCAGTTATCACGCCTAAAAGACTTTAGGCGTGATGACCTTTTCACCACTGAGTTATCACCGCTTTTTCCTGCTCTTCGCGCGAAGTTACCGCGCGTACGCGCGTGAGAGCGCGCGCAAAGTCCCATAGGGTTTAATGGGAGCTTCGCGCGAAGCGTCGGGTGCTGCGCGCGCACTTACGCGCGTACGCGCGGTAACTTCGCGCGAGTTTCTTCTTATCATGCCTAAAGTGAGTTTAGGCGTGATAAGGGGCTTTTCACTGGCGTGCAAACACTTTGCACCGCTTTGTGAATCAAGCCCAAAGTATACTATGGTACTGTATATTCATTTAGTCAATGATTGAGAGTATTTTTTTGTTATTCTCAATGCTTTAGCAAGCGAGCACAGACAGTGTCTAAGCTAGAGCAAAATGCACAGTGTTCAATATGCAGGGATTTGCATGCAATAATCATGCAACAGCTTGCACAGGAAGCATAGGTCTCACCAGTTAGTGCAGATACAGTACTGATAGTGTGCTCCGCCTGGATGATGCTGTAGCATTGCAGCCATGCACATTCAGGTCACAGATAACAGGCAATTCCCTTAGTAATCAGGCAGCAGCTCACACAGGAAGCATAATTCTCACCAGTTAGTGCAGGTACAGTACTGATAGTGTGCTTCTCTGTCCACATTTCTATGCAGCCTGGATGATGCTATAGCATTGCAGCCCCCCCCCCCCCCAAAACAAAAGGTGCAAGTGTGGCATACTAAGCGCGCCACGTTGGGTGATGCCAGGTATAGGTGCTCCCTGTATAGTAAAGTGGGCAGCATTTCACCAGAAAATAATCGTAAAGAGAGCAGCATTTCACCATAAACTAATCGTAAAGAGAGGAGTATTTCACCATAAATCGTAAAATGGGCAGCATTTCACTAGAAAATAATCGTTATGTGCGCAGCATATACCAGAAAATAATCGCTATGTGTGCAGCATATACCAGAAAATGATCGTTATGTGCACAGCATATACCAAAAAATAATCGTTATGTGCGCAGCATTCACCAGAAAATAATTGTTATGTGCGCAGCATTCACCAGAAAAAAAAGTTGTGCGCAGCATATACCAGAAGATAATCGCTATGTGCGCAGCATATACCAGAAAATACTCGCTATGTGCGCAGCATATACCAGAAAATAATCGTTATGTGCGCAGCATATACCAAAAAATAATTGTTATGTGCGCAGCATTCACCAGAAAATAATTGTTATGTGCGCAGCATTCACCAGAAAAAAAAATAGTTATTTGCGCAGTATTCACCAGAAAATAATCGTTATGTGGGGAGCATTCACCAGAAAATAATCGCAATGTAGGGAGCATTCACCAGAAAATAATCGCTATGTGGGGAGCATTCACCAGAAAATAATCATTATGTGGGGAGCATTCACCAGAAAATAATCACAATGTAGGGAGCATTCACCAGAAAAAAATCGCTATGTGGGGAGCATTCACCAGAAAATAATCGCTATGTGGGGAGCATTCACCAGAAAATAATCGCAGTGTGGGGAGCATTCACCAGAGAATAATCATTATGTGGGCAATAGTCACCAGAAAATAATCGCTATGTGGGGAGCAATCACCAGAACATAATCGCTATGTGGGGAGCATTCACCAGAAAATAATCGCAATATGGGGAGCATTCACCAGAAAATAATCGTTATGTGGGGAGCATTCACCAGAAAATAATCGCAATGTGGGGAGCATTCACCAGAAAATAATTGCTATGTGCACAGCATTCACCAGAAAATAATTGCAATGTGGGGAGAATTCACCAGAAAATAATCGCTATGTGGGCAGCATTCACCAGAAAATAATCGTTATGTGGGCAGCATTCACCAGACAATAATAGTTATGTGGGGAGCATTCACCAGAAAATAATCGCAATGTGGGAAGAATTCACCAGAAAATAATCGCAATGTGGGAGCATTCACCAGAAAATAATCGTTATGTGGGGGCATTCACCAGAAAATAATCGTTATGTGGGAGCATTCACCAGAAAATAATCATTATGTGGGAGCATTCACCAGAAAATAATCGTTATGTGGGAGCATTCACCAGAAAATAATCGCAATGTGGGGAGCATTCACCAGAAAATAATCGTTATGTGGGAGCATTCACCAGAAAATAATCGTTATGTGGGCAGCATTCACCAGAACATAATCGCTATGTGGGCAGCATTCACCAGAAAATAATCGCAATGTAGGGAGCATTCACCAGAAAATAATCGCTATGTGGGGAGCATTCACCAGAAAATAATCATTATGTGGGGAGCATTCACCAGAAAATAATCACAATGTAGGGAGCATTCACCAGAAAAAAATCGCTATGTGGGAAGCATTCACCAGAAAATAATCGCTATGTGGGGAGCATTCACCAGAAAATAATCGCAGTGTGGGGAGCATTCACCAGAGAATAATCATTATGTGGGCAATAGTCACCAGAAAATAATCGCTATGTGGGGAGCAATCACCAGAACATAATCGCTATGTGGGGAGCATTCACCAGAAAATAATCGCAATATGGGGAGCATTCACCAGAAAATAATCGTTATGTGGGGAGCATTCACCAGAAAATAATCGCAATGTGGGGAGCATTCACCAGAAAATAATTGCTATGTGCACAGCATTCACCAGAAAATAATTGCAATGTGGGGAGAATTCACCAGAAAATAATCGCTATGTGGGCAGCATTCACCAGAAAATAATCGTTATGTGGGCAGCATTCACCAGACAATAATAGTTATGTGGGGAGCATTCACCAGAAAATAATCGCAATGTGGGAAGCATTCACCAGAAAATAATCGCAATGTGGGAGCATTCACCAGAAAATAATCGTTATGTGGGGGCATTCACCAGAAAATAATCGTTATGTGGGAGCATTCACCAGAAAATAATCATTATGTGGGAGCATTCACCAGAAAATAATCGTTATGTGGGAGCATTCACCAGAAAATAATCGCAATGTGGGGAGCATTCACCAGAAAATAATCGTTATGTGGGAGCATTCACCAGAAAATAATCGTTATGTGGGCAGCATTCACCAGAACATAATCGCTATGTGGGCAGCATTCACCAGAAAAGAATCGTTATGTGGGAGCATTCACTAGAAAATAATCATTATGTGGGAGCATTCACCAGAACATACTCGTTATGTGGGGAGCATTCACCAGAAAATAATCGCAATGTGGGAGCATTCACCAGAAAATAATCATTATGTGGGAGCATTCACCAGAAAATCGTTATGTGGGAGCATTCACCAGAAAATAATCATTATGTGGGAGCATTCACCAGAACATAATCGTTATGTGGGAGCATTCACCAGAAAATAATCGCAATATGGGGAGCATTCACCAGAAGATAATCGTTATGTGGGAGCATTCACCAGAAAATAATCGTTATGTGGGCAGCATTCACCAGAACATAATTGCTATGTGGGCAGCATTCACCAGAAAATAATCGTGATGTGGGAGCATTCACCAGAAAATAATCATTATGTGGGAGCATTCACCAGAACATAATCGTTATGTGGGAGCATTCAACAGAAAATAATCGCAATGTGGGGAGCATTCACCAGAAAATAATCGTAAAGTGGGAGCATTCACCAGAAAATAATCGTTATGTGGGAGCATTCACCAGAAAATTATCACAATGTGGGAGCATTCACCAGAAAATAATCGTTATGTGGGGAGCATTCACCAGAAAATAATCATTATGTGGGGAGCATTCACCAGAAAATAATCGTTCTGTGCGAGCATTCACCAGAAAATAATCGTTATTTGGGAGCATTCACCAGAAAATAATCGTTATGTGGGAGCATTCACCAGAAAATAATCGTTATGTGGGAGCATTCACCAGAAAATAATCGTTATGTTGGAGCATTCATCAGAAAATAATCGTTATGTGGGAGCATTCACCAGAAAATAAACCTGTACAAAAAAAAAATTCACTCACCTGGCCAGCCTCTGACATGCAGCTCCCCAACGATCCTCCAGCGATAATCCTCTCCTGCAGGCTGCAGCCAGTGTAATCTCCCGCGCTGACAGGCAGAGAGCAGGGCTACGGGAAGATGGCGCCCGAAGCCCTGTACTGGAGACACAAATAGTCTCCAGTGCAGGGCTTCGGCAGCCATCTTCCTGTGGCCCTGCTCTGCCTCCGGGAGGCATTCCCCGCTGTGGGCTGTGGCGATTTCAACACCTGGGGGGGTCCAGGCCCCCGGGCCCCTCCCCGCCTCTTCAGGAGCCGGGCCCAGTCGCAAAGCGACTGCTGCGACCGCGGGCCCTACACCCCTGCCTGCTTCCCCCTCCCCCCCACCACTGTGCATCCCTCCACCTCCCCACAGCATTATTGAGCGCAGCGGGGAGGAATAAAGGCATCGCACAAAGACTCACCTCTTCCTGGTTCCAGATGATGGCGTTCCCGTCTATACTCTCTGCTCTACCGCACTAGTGCCAAAACTGATAAGCATGAACTACAGGGTGGCAGTAGTGCCGAAGAGGTTGGTTACATAAGAGGAGCTTATAGACACAGATGTCCTTCACCCTCCACAGACTCGAAAACATACCACCAAACTGCACTTGCAGCGTGCTGGGTGGCCCAGCTTTCACCACCTCCCTACTTCCCATGCTCGGCGTACATAGTCACAGAAGTACCCTCAATAATAAGTAGTTAGAAGGGCCCCCAAGTATTAGGAAGCAAGAGATACCCCAGTGTCAGTGGAATGCAGAAAATTGGTGTGTAACCTGCCATTTCTACTCTGCTCAGGGCTCTGTGTAGGGAAGAAGGAAGGAGGCATCTACAGGTGCCTACAGTGCCTTATGGAAAATCTGGCACTGTTCTGTAATGTAACTGATGGCAAATAAAATAAAAATATTAGAAACTATCAGTCATATCATTAGCATATCATTACTATTTTATGTATAAGACTTTATAACTATAGTAAGCTCAACTCACTTGCACTGACTACTTAGCAGTTAGTACACTTTAAGGTTTGCATTTATTAAGATGGTGCGTACACACGCACTACTATAAGGAAGGAACGACGGGTCCGTCAGACCCTCCCGCTGGGTGGGCATTCCAGCAACAGTAGAGCATGTGTACAGTCTGTCGGCAGACGCTGAGCGGATCGTTCAGTAACAGTGTTATCAGTCTGCAGACAGACTGTACACACGCTCTACTGTCGCTGGAATGCCCGCCCAGCGGGAGGGTCTGACGGACCCATCGTTCCTTATAGTAGTGCGTGTGTACGCACCTTTAGAAAGGTGTCAATGTTTCTTCAGAGATCAGCAAACTGATTGCTATATTTATGAAAGTAGTGCCAACTGAAATGGTCGCCATGTTTATGAGTGTTTGTCTTTTTAATGTGATTGAAACGAAAGCTAATAATTATAACTTGCATGCCCATTTATGGTGATCGTTCATTCAGGAAGCATTAGAGACAAAATGTAGGGATAACAGCCAAGCAGCATTAAAATAATAATTCACTTTTATTTAAAAAAAAATAATGACATAAAGTTTATTATTGCTTCACAAATCATTCTGTAAATTAATTGTATTAAACAAAATCTTTCTATTTTAGCTTGCAATCTGCTGTGTACATCTTAAAGTGAACCCGAGGTTAAAATAAACTGATGAGATAAACAATTTTTCTTATTCTCCTACTCCTAAAACTGACCTTTTTAGATACCCCCTGTTTTTATTTTATATTAAAACATTTCCAAAGTAGATAGAATGTTTTATTGTCTCTGCTCAATGGCAGCTTATTAAAGAGAAACTGTACTCTAAAATTCTTACAATAAAAAGCATACCATTCTATTCATTATCTTCTCCTGGGCCCCTCTGTGCTGCCTCTCCCTGCTGCAATCCTGGCTTGTAATTGCCAGTTTTATCCAGTGTTTGCAAACAAAAGACATAGCTGAGACTTGCTCAGTGTGTGAGTCATACAGAGTGTGCAGGGGGCCTGGAGAGGGTGTGTATAGCTTCTAGCCAATCACAAGCAGCACAGCACATTCCAGCCTGACTGCCTCAGCCCGACAGAGCCGACAGAGGAGAGAAGATTAGATCATATAACAAACATAATACAGCCATGTGAGAAAACGCGGAAAAGCCGCCGCAAGTACTCAGAGTAAGGCGGCTGATTCCGCGTTCAACATGGCAGCTTGCGCGCAGGGACCTGCATTCACTGGCCTGACGGAACGCGGAGAAACCGCTGCATGCCCAGAGAACAGGGCGGCGGATTCCGCGTCCGACGCGGCGGTTTGCACGCATAGGCCTACTTCTGTCTGTACTGCTGAACGCGGAGAAAACGCTGCACGCTCAGACAGCGGTGCAGCGGATTCCACATCCAAAACATCAGAGGCATTACAACACATGTCTGGTGTGGCTGGGACTGATAGTCCACACAGGTTCAGAAGGACGCGTGCGCGCGCGGAGAGGCAGAGCATTTATGACAGTCAGAGGGGGGTCAGCTGACCAGGCCGGTCAACTGACAATTCTTGCAGTTCTCATTGGTCCAGCACTTAGGGGAGCGCTTGTGTATATATACTGGGTGCTGGTCATTTCTCTGGTGTCTGGCGTTGCGATCACTACGTGGTAGCACTCAGACCTTGTCAGTATCTGTGTTACTTTAGACCAGTTTCCTAGGTGTTGATGATCAAGGAGCTCACACCTTAGTCTAGGAATTCTGTTATCATTTGTGTTATTATCTAGACCAGTTTCCAAGGTGTTGATGACCAAGGAACTCACACCTTAGTCTAGGGAATTCTGTTATCATTTGTGTTGATATCTAGACCAGTTTCCAAGGTGTTGATGATCAAGGAACTCACACCTTAGTCTAGGAATTGTTGATTATTTGTTGTGACTTTCTGCTTTCCTGGCCGCTCTCTTGATCTCTGGTTTGGTGCCTCGCTATATCCGTTACTCTGTTGCTGAACCCTGCTTGTCTTTAGATTCCGTATCCGTTTCCTGTCTCTGTACCTGGTCTGTCTGTCTGTTGCCGACCTAGCCTGTCTGACCTCGAGAACTATCTCCCCCTTCTGGAGATAGTTCACAGACCTGTCAGTGACACTTCACTATTGGTGTCACTCACACTCTGGTCCTTCCCACTCTCAGCCTGGGTCCGCCCCTTGGGGAGCATCAGGCCATTGGAAGGAATCTGTTCTCTGAGCAGTATCTCTTACTGCCCTGTACCCCCCTTTACGGGGATCCTCCTCAAAGTATTACTGTTGCACCAAACACTCATATTACTCAGGTGTCCAGAGGTTAGAGATATATCTGATTATCGGTGATACTGCAGATCATCAATAATCGGGTATATATCTGTATTCTCGGTGATACTGCAGATTACCGGTAATCAGATCCTCTCTGTGTTACACCGATCGTTACAAGCCACTGTGCAACTAGGAAAGGCTGCAGTTAGACAGAGCACATTAGAACAGGTATAGGAACTTATAGGATAGAAGAAATAAGGATGAACATTTTGTTAGTCTCTTTAAAGAGACACTGAAGCGAAAAAAAAATTATGATATTATGATTTGTATGTGTAGTACAGCTAAGAAATAAAACATTAAGATCAGATACATCAGTCTAATTGTTTCCAGTACAGGAAGAGTTAAGAAACTCCAGTTGTTATCTCTAAGCAAAAAAGCAATTAAGCTCTGCGACTTTCAAAGTCGTGGAGAGGGCTGTTATCTGACTTTTATTATCTCAAGTGTTATTGAACTATTTACTTTTTCTCTGACAGAGGAGAGGTCATTAGTTCACAGACTGCTCTGAAAGAATCGTTTTGAATGCTGAGTGTTGTGTAATCTGCACATATTATAGAATGATGCAATGTTAGAAAAAACACTATATACCTGAAAATAAAAATATGAGAATATTTTCTTTGCTGCTAAACTTCTAGTAATTATTCATAGTACACAACCAATTCATTATATCATATATATTTTTTCGCTTCAGTGTCTCTTTAAGTGTCCCAGATTTAAAATACATGAACTATTGACCCTTTTCTATCTTCCCCCTTCCCTCAGAAGTTGTATTCTGTCCAGAAAACTTTTATGGCTGTAACTTGCTTATCCAGGAGGATAACTATATTCTTGACAAGGGACGGACAAGACCAAAACTGTCACTTGCATGCTTGAAAAATTAACTCTTTCACGCAGCAAAATTAAATGAAAAACAGCCTGGTTATTAATATTTTATTTTTATGTTTATCTCATCATGTCACATGCCACCTCGGCTGCTTTCCAATCAAGAAATCAGCACATTTTCATGCTTTCTCTAAATGATGTAAAGCCCAGTAGTTTACCATTAACGCTCATATTCCGATATAAGTAAGCAACTGAACAGAGAAGAAACTATTGCAATAGTCGGAAATTACTGCAATAGTCGGCAAACTAACACACCCACTCGAAACTGTGCTGTCACTAAAGCTTGTGGCATAGCTGTTTTTATTTCTGCTCATAAATTAAAGTAAAGCTAAATTATGTTTGTCATAATATTTGTAAAAATGAGTATGCAACCTTAAAAGGGAGATTTATTTTAGGACAGATAAGAGAGCAAACATCAGACTTGGAGAAAGGTGTGTGGCCAGTAAGTGGGCATAGATAGAAACTGGACATGGTTTTGTTTTTCCTAGGTACCGTATGTTAGTTTTATATTGCCCCACAGTGCTTTTTATTACAGTACTCTGCATTATGTTGCATCCTTTAGTAGTGTCCTGTATACTGCCTTCTAGTAGTGCTTTTTGTATTACATTGCCCCTTACTAGTGCTCTTCTTATATATTGTCATCTGATGAAGCCCTCCATGTATATTGCCCATCGATGGTGCCCCTGTAATATGATGCCCTGTGATACAATACTCCCTAATTTTACCCTCTATTAATCTATTAGCAGCCTTGCACTTATTATCTCGAGACGGAAAATGCATGTCAGGGCATCTTCCAACGGCATATGCCATTTTGCTGCCTAATGCAGCTATGCAGAGCTTCAAAGGAGCGTCTTAATATTTACCTGTTCCGGGTGGCTAGATTGACTTCTCCTTTTCATCCACCCCCAGCACTGCAATCCCGGCATCCTCTTCTGAGTTCCGATCACATGATATGGCATGTGGTCGTAACCCAGGGGATGGTGTCAGCGTTGCAGCGCCATCTGGTAGTGGAAGAGACTTTTCCATCAACCCTCTTCCGCCCCCCGGACGGCGCTGCGACGCTGACACCCTGGGTTACGATCACACGCCAATGCACAATTGGAACTCAGAACAAGATGTTGGCTGTGCAGCGCCACAAGTGGAGGAGAGGAGAGGCCTATCCAGCCGTCGAGAACAGGTAAAGATGAAAGCTCCCTGTTCCGCTCTGCACACCCTGCCAGGCCCACTTCCCCAGTGGCAAAATATAAAAAAAAAACGCCCATGCAGCGTACATATAGCTTTGCTATATGTGGCTGCTAAAGGGTTAATAATATTCCTTGACAGTTCCTCCATCTTATGTTGTCTCCTTAAGGTGGCCATACATTAGGCAGCTTGGCGGCTGATCGACCATCCTATTATAGTCATATAAAGTGTGGATGGTTCTGTTCACCAGGTCTGAACTGTATTCTGTAAAGGGGGCTGTCACAGGAGCCCTCGTGGCTGACCGCACTTAGCCTTCTAAACGGTGCCAGCGCACAGATCGTGCGAACTCTGGTCGCAGTCAATGCGCAGGAACCGTTAAGAATTAGCCGCAGACAACTCAGAAGGGAGCCTGTGAGACACGGGTGATTACAACGTCACCTACTGGTTCAGAGTAAACTGCCACCACCGCGGTTACTATGGGACCGTGGGGCCCACTAACTAACTGACTAATCCTGCGAATAAAACGGTTAAACACACGATATTCTGTCTAGCCAACAACAAACCAACAGTAGCGTATCTTCAGAGACCCGGGATCATTTCTGTGTGTGCTGATAAGCAGGGTAGCGGAAAGTGAATGACTTGGAGAAAGTCGTTTATTCACGCAATATAAATAATTAATATATACAGACAATTATGAAAATCAACAATTATGAAAACAGCAATAGCCAGTATGAAAAATAAAAGAAGGGAGAAAATTACTTAGTTCCTGGAAAGATGTCCTTTTTGTGGGAAAACTTGTAAAGTCCTTGGTTTCAATCAAGTCCAGAGTTCAGACCAGGTGGATGCCAGCATATCCTCAAGCTGGCATAGATGAATTCAAGATGTTTCAGAATGGAGGACACAGCCCGCCTGCTGGCTCTGTGCTTTTGATGAAGCTGGTTTGGGGGTGTGGCAATGCCAGCCCCCTCTGAGCTACCAGCAAATGACAGTTCATTCCCTCTGAGAGATTTTAGAGCTAAACTTATGAATTGCTGTAACTCCTGAACCATACACGTTACATTTAGGGGGGTAACAGCTTCATACTTGGAGGAAAATACAGATTAATATGATACCTGACATGGCTAGTGCATCAGATCAGGGTCCTGAGTAGATTCATACCTGGGTGGTAGGGGCCCCGGGCCCCTCTCGACTGGTATCAAGAGATCCAGCATGACCCTACGGATCCAATGATACCGCTCTCATAACCACCCTATTTATTGTATTCTGTAAATGGGCAAAAGATTATATTGTACATTCATTTCTTCCTGCTAAGGCCGGAGTCAGCCTGACTGGAGTCCAGCTGTGTCTGCTTCTTGGCTATGAAAGGCCCTGTTGGCTCCTTCAATTAACATCTGAATGTGAAATCTGCTTAGACAACTGAGTTTACACCTCTGGCTTGATCAGCAGTCACAGGGCCAGTCTTCCTGCCAGCTGCTTGTCACCTTATACCTGATGGATGGGCCATCAGCACAGCTTGAAGCCAGGGACTCTCTGGGCCCAGGCTCATTAGCATATCAAAAGGGCCAACCAGCATTTGGAATGGTGCTCTCTTTGCTAAGAAAAGGACTGCAGATCTCCTACACAATAAATCCAGATTGTACCGATTTGAAGCGCAATCGACGCAGGAATCGAGTGCGATCGTTCTTTTCTTCACGGGCGATTCCAGGACGCGCCTGCGTCCCCGCAATCGTCCGTGACAGCCCCCCCCCTTGTCCGTGGCTTAGCCACTCATCCGCAAGATGTGTGGCGGCGCCGCTAACCTGGCTGACGGGCCTCGAGTTGCCGGTACGGCGGGAAAACCTATTGGAGCCTGTGGCTCGGTTCCCCTGGACCGGTCGCGGTCTGCTACCCTCAGGGTTGACCCAACATGGACCGTTCTGGACAGGGCGTTTGCGCCACTGCAGTCGGACGTGGTGTCTGCCGGGACTGCGGACAACGGGCAGTGGGTTGGTTAGGTCAACAGCCAGCCCACGCAGGGTTCCCCTGCTGAGTGGCTGTGGACCTAAGGGAACCCCGCGGGAATCCCTGGACCTGCCCAGCTCCTGACAGACGGCACATGCCCTGCAGTAGTTTGCTACATCCCTGTTCATCCGGGGCCAATAAAACTGGTTCCGAATACCGGCGAGTGTCTTGCGGACCCCTGAGTGCCCTGTCAGAGGATTACCATGTGCGGATTTCAGCACATGTCCCCTGAACGCACTCGGGACCACAAGCCATTTGGTATTCGCGTGGGATCTACCTGTAGGGGGCTGTGCAGACTCACTGTACAGTCTCCCACCTTCCCAGTACACCTTGAAAGCGGCCCCGTCTGCGAGGGGCTCAGCGGCTTGCTGCATGAGCACCTCCAGGCTTGGGTCACTTTGTAGTGCGGCTGAGAATACGGCGCTGTCAGTTTCAGCCAACTGGCTCATGTCACACGAGGCCAGCGGCTGAAAGGTCTCATCCCTGCGGTCAGAGGAGGGGGAGGAGGCCGGAACCCCCTCCACCTGTTCTGAGCTCGGGTTCTGAGCAGTGCAGCTGCGCGGTATTGCTAGCACAGGTACACTGTCAGAATGGCACAGACGGACATTACTCGGATCATCATTGCATGCAGTAATGACATTGACAGGTATAGACATTTTTTCATTACAGACAGGTTGTACAGGAGACTCAGGTACAGTTACAGCATCATCACAACAGACAGTCTGTACCTCAAACTCAGGTGCCTTTGAAGCAGGCACTATTGAACCTGGTACCCTTGAACTGGGCACATTCAACCCACCTCCCCCTGGTGCTCCCCCAAGTGTATAAAGTACCTGGTGGTGGGTGGAGAGTCCGTCTCCTTCCGTGAGCGACAAGGCGGTCGTGGCAGGTTCATAGTAGGACACAAGCTTGCCCAAATCAGTCCCTAGCAACACAGGGACTGGGAGATCCTTCATAACCCCAACAACCCTTTCGTGGACCCCTCCCACTCCCCAATCCAGCTTCACTCTGGCGTGGGCTATGTGGAAAAGGGTGCCCTCTACTCCAGTAAGGGCAAGGGATCGGCTGGAGCTGATGCTCTCCTTTGGCACAAGATGTGAGTGAACTAATGTGATGTCTGCTCCGGTGTCTCGAAATCCGGTGACAACTTTGCCGTTCACTCTAACAAGTTGCTGCTGGTCGGTTCGGTCGCGGATTTCCTGTCCGCGTGCAAACAGGACAAAATCCGATGATCCAGGCTGTGGTTCGCTGGCGGGTTGCCTCTGCTGTGGGTGAGGTGCAGGTGATGCAGATGATCCAGGTGCTGGTGGTGTCTGTCTCCGCTCCGGACAGTCGAATTTCATGTGTCCGGGCTGGCGGCAGTAGTGACAGGTGACCTCTCCAGGCGCTGCGGGCCTGGGTGCAGCAGCTGCGCTGGGTGGCCTCTGTGGCGGACGGCTCACAGGGGCAGGAGGGTCTGCCGAGGTATTGGGCTGACCTCCTCTCCAGCTGGATGGGACAGTCCTGCGGGTATCAGCCACCCGGGTAGTTGCAAAAGTCTCAGCAAGGTCTGCAGCGACAGTTGCTGAAGCCGGCTTGCGTTCTAGCACAAATTGTCGTACATCAGCAGGGCAAATGTTCAGAAATTGTTCCAGGACTATCAAGTCCTCCAGGACGCCATAAGACCCTTTGGTGAGGCCTAGTGTCCACTGGCGGAGTGTGGTGAGCAAGCTGCTGACCACATCTCGGTACGAATCAGAAGACTTTTTCTGCCAGGCCCTGAACTTTTTGCGATAGGCTTCTGGCGTCAGCTGGTACTTAGTAATGATAGCGTCTTTTATAGCATCATAATCATTATCCTTCTCCGCAGGCAATTCTGCGAAGGCATCAAGCGCTTTGTAGCGCAGCAACGGTGTCAGATGTCTGGCCCACTGGTCTTGGGACAGACGATACTGACGGCATGCTTTCTCAAAAGACCGCAAAAACAAGTCAATGTCAGTGTCTTTTTCAATATTAGCAAATTTAAATTTTGCACTTACGGGTGCTGCAGCTCCTTCAGCAGGGAGGCTGGGCGGTGAACTCCGGCTGGCCTGTTGCACTTTTGCCATGTTTAGCTCATGCTGTCGTTGGCGCTCCCGTTCTCGCTCAGCGGCATCCCTCTCGGCGTGGCGTTCAGCAGCAGCAGCAGCAGCTTTGCGTTCTGCAGATTGGCGCTCCCGCTCCTCTCGTGCCTCTCGCTTTTGCTCCGCCATGTACTGCAGGTACTTGTCCAGGTCAGTCTCCATCAGCTTTTGTAATGCCTGCTGCATTACCGGGTCAGCACCCATGGACAGTCCAGTACTGGCCAGTTCCGGGCGAGTACTGTCAGAAACTCTGGGATTGGGGTCCACACTGACATTCTCCGGCGTAACTGTTGATGCAGGGCCCTCAGGATGCACAACCTCTGTACGGTCAGGAGTCTCAGTCTCTGGTTCCCCTCGATTGTCAGATGGGCTGGTATCCACTTCAGCGGACACTCCCGGCTCCCGCAGTTGCTGGGTATCCCATCTGGACAAGTCGGCTATCAGGTCCCGTTTTGTCTTGCGGAGGATGCCAATGCCCCTCTCTTCGCAAAGATTTTCCAGGTCTGCTAGGCACATGTTCTGGTAGTTCCCGGACATTTCCATGCCAAATAAAATAAAACTTTGGGGAAGGGGTACTGGCTACACAGTCTCTCTGTATATATAAAAAATATATTGCCTTCCAGCTACACCAACGAATTAGTTCGTTTCTCGATAGCGCTAGCGCTATCGCAGATACTTTCAGCACAACACAGATCCCCACCGCTGCCTAACACTGTCACAGGAGCCCTCGTGGCTGACCGCACTTAGCCTTCTAAACGGTGCCAGCGCACAGATCGTGCGAACTCTGGTCGCAGTCAATGCGCAGGAACCGTTAAGAATTAGCCGCAGACAACTCAGAAGGGAGCCTGTGAGACACGGGTGATTACAACGTCACCTACTGGTTCAGAGTAAACTGCCACCACCGCGGTTACTATGGGACCGTGGGGCCCACTAACTGACTGACTAATCCTGCGAATAAAACGGTTAAACACACGATATTCTGTCTAGCCAACAACAAACCAACAGTAGCGTATCTTCAGAGACCCGGGATCATTTCTGTGTGTGCTGATAAGCAGGGTAGCGGAAAGTGAATGACTTGGAGAAAGTCGTTTATTCAAGCAATATAAATAATTAATATATACAGACAATTATGAAAATCAACAATTATGAAAACAGCAATAGCCAGTATGAAAAATAAAAGAAGGGAGAAAATTACTTAGTTCCTGGAAAGATGTCCTTTTTGTGGGAAAACTTGTAAAGTCCTTGGTTTCAATCAAGTCCAGAGTTCAGACCAGGTGGATGCCAGCATATCCTCAAGCTGGCATAGATGAATTCAAGATGTTTCAGAATGGAGGACACAGCCCGCCTGCTGGCTCTGTGCTTTTGATGAAGCTGGTTTGGGGGTGTGGCAATGCCAGCCCCCTCTGAGCTACCAGCAAATGACAGTTCATTCCCTCTGAGAGATTTTAGAGCTAAACTTATGAATTGCTGTAACTCCTGAACCATACACGTTACATTTAGGGGGGTAACAGCTTCATACTTGGAGGAAAATACAGATTAATATGATACCTGACATGGCTAGTGCATCAGATCAGGGTCCTGAGTAGATTCATACCTGGGTGGTAGGGGCCCCGGGCCCCTCTCGACTGGTATCAAGAGATCCAGCATGACCCTACGGATCCAATGATACCGCTCTCATAACCACCCTATTTATTGTATTCTGTAAATGGGCAAAAGATTATATTGTACATTCATTTCTTCCTGCTAAGGCCGGAGTCAGCCTGACTGGAGTCCAGCTGTGTCTGCTTCTTGGCTATGAAAGGCCCTGTTGGCTCCTTCAATTAACATCTGAATGTGAAATCTGCTTAGACAACTGAGTTTACACCTCTGGCTTGATCAGCAGTCACAGGGCCAGTCTTCCTGCCAGCTGCTTGTCACCTTATACCTGATGGATGGGCCATCAGCACAGCTTGAAGCCAGGGACTCTCTGGGCCCAGGCTCATTAGCATATCAAAAGGGCCAACCAGCATTTGGAATGGTGCTCTCTTTGCTAAGAAAAGGACTGCAGATCTCCTACACAATAAATCCAGATTGTACCGATTTGAAGCGCAATCGACGCAGGAATCGAGTGCGATCGTTCTTTTCTTCACGGGCGATTCCAGGACGCGCCTGCGTCCCCGCAATCGTCCGTGACAGGGGCACATTCTTTTTCTAATGGTTACTACCTAATAATTAAAGGGCCACTGTATGGAATTTGTAGATTGGTGGATAAAGAAGCACACACACACACAAAACTAGCGATGGGAATAGAGTAATGAGGGTGGACACTGGAAATCAGCAATGGAACCAGATCAGAAACGTTTTTTCAGAATCAGAATCTTCGCCAAGCACGACTGGGTTGTGCCCGGAAATGGATTTGACAACAACAGGACACAGCGGGAGTAATACAACGCAGAATGTCAGGATCATCAACATGTTACAGATGAGATAACAGTAGTAGTAGAAGACAAATTACGTAGCAAGATTTAATCATTAAACAGTGCAACATCATCAGTATCAGAACAGTCAACAACAGACAGCTATGGCCTAAGGGCCAGATGTTAAGCTAAGTAAACACATGCAATTGTCACTCATTGGGGATTGGGAAAGCCATGCATCCTGTTGCTATGGAGGGGGGTGGAGGGACAACAATCAGGGCACCACAGAGCAGTCTCCCATGAGCAGGGTGAACAAAAATAACATTGCGATTGGGCATGCGCGGGTGTCTGGGGTCATTAACATTGAACATTACTGGCTGTTTCAGTTGACTCTCATCTGTGTATGCAGCATCAGACACTGAGTCAGACTTACACAGGCACATAAGTGGACCCAAACTATCGATTTTTTTGCCAGGTTGTGGATGGGATCCTGTTACAGTACACTGCACAAGGTCACGTTAAGATACCCAATAAAGCAAAGTTGAATTGTACCCACGGCGCTTTTGTTATCATATGTATATAATGGAGAAGTGCAGTCAGTGGGTGGCATGAATGCCAACATTCAGTTGCACTGCATAGTTACTGTACTAATCCCTGGCAGGCTGTAAGTTAACTGCATGTTTTAACCACTTAAGGACTGCAGTCATAAAACCCCTTAAGGACCAGAGCCTTTTTTTCCATTCGGACCACTGCAGCTTTCACGGTTTATTGCTCAGTCATACAACCTACCACCTAAATGAATTCTACCTCCTTTTCTTGTCACTAATACAGCTTTCTTTCGGTGCTATTTGATTGCTGCTGCGAGTTTTAGTTTTTATTATATTCATCAAAAAAGACATGAATTTTGTCAAAAAAATGACTTTTTTAACTTTCTGTGCTGACAGTTTTCAAATAAAGTAAAATTTCCTATACATTTGAGCGCGAAAGTTATTCTGCTACATGTCTTTGATAAAAAAAAACCCATTCAGTGTATATTTATTGGATTGGGTAAAAGTTATAGCGTTTACAAACTATGGTGCAAAAAGTGAATTTTCCCATTTTCAAGCATCTCTGACTTTTCTGCGCACCTGTCAGGTTTCATGAGGGGCTAAAATTCCAGGATAGTACAAATACCCCCCAAATGACCCCATTTTGGAAAGAAGACATCCCAAAGTATTCAGTGAGAGGCATGGTGAGTTCATAGAAGATTTTATTTTTTGTCACAAGTTAGCGGAAAATGACACTTTGTAACAAAAAAAAAAAAAAAAAAAAGTTTCCATTTCTTCTAACTTGCGACAAAAAAAAATGAAATCTGCCACGGACTCACTATGCTCCTCTCTGAATACCTTGAAGTGTCTACTTTCCAAAATGGGGTCATTTGTGGGGTGTGTTCACTGTCCTGGCATTTTGGGGGGTGCCTAATTGTAAGCACCCCTGTAAAGCCTAAAGATGCTCATTGGACTTTGGGCCCCTTAGCGCAGTTAGGCTGCAAAAAAGTGCCACACATGTGGTATTGCCGTACTCAGGAGAAGTAGTATAATGTGTTTTGGGGTGTATTTTTACACATACCCATGCTGGGTGGGAGAAATATCTCCGTAAATGACAATTGTTTTCTTTTTTTAACACACAATTGTCAATTTATAGAGATATTTCTCCCACTCAGCATGGGTATGTGGAAAAATACACCCCAAAACACATTATACTACTTCTCCTGAGTACGGCGATACCACATGTGTGGCACTTTTTTGCACCCTAACTGCGCTAAGGGGCCCAAAGTCCAATGAGTACCTTTAGGATTTCACAGGTCATTTTGAGAAATTTCGTTTCAAGACTGCTCCTCACGGTTTAGGGCCCCTAAAATGCCAGGACAGTATAGGAATCCCACAAATTACCCCATTTTAGAAGGAAGACACCCCAAGGTATTCCATTAGGAGGATGGTGAGTTCATAGAAGATTTTTTTTTTTGTCACAAGTTAGCGGAAATTGATTTTAATTGTTTATTTTCACAAAGTGTCATTTTCTGCTAACTTGTGACAAAAATAAAATCTTCTATGAACTCACCATACTCCTAACGGAATACCTTGGGGTGTCTTCTTTCTAAAATGGGGTCATTTGTGGGGTTCCTATACTGCCCTGGCATTTTAGGGGCCCTAAACCGTGAGGAGTAGTCTTGAAACCAAATGTCGCAAAATGACCTGTGAAATCCTAAAGGTACTCATTGGACTTTGGGCCCCTTAGCGCACTTAGGGTGCAAGAAAGTGCCACACATGTGGTACCGCCGTACTCAGGAGAAGTAGTATAATGTGTTTTGGGGTGTATTTTTACACATACAGATGCTAGGTGGGAGAAATATCTCTGTAAATGACAATTATTTGATTTTTTTTACACACAATTGTCCATTTACAGAGAGATTTCTCCCGCCCAGCATGGGTATGTATAAAAATACACCTCAAAACACATTATACTACTTCTTCTGAGTACGGCGATACCACATGTGTGACACTTTTTTGCAACCTAGGTGCGCTAAGGGGCCTAACGTCCTATTCACAGGTCATTTTGAGGCATTTGGATTCTAGACTACTCCTCACGGTTTAGGGCCCCTAAAATGCCAGGGCAGTATAGGAACCCCACAAGTGACCCCATTTTAGAATGAAGACACCCCAAGGTATTCCGTTAGGGGTATGGTGAGTTCATAGAAGATTTTTTTTTTGTCACAAGTTAGCGGAAAATGACACTTTGTGAAAAAAAAAACAATACATATCAATTTCCGCTAACTTGTGACAAAAAATAAAATCTTCTATGAACTCACCATACTCCTAACGGAATACCTTGGGGTGTCTTCTTTCTAGAATGGGGTCATTTGTGGGGTTCCAATACTGCCCTGGCATTTTAGGGGCCCTAAACCGTGAGTAGTCGTCTTGAACCCAAATGTCTCAAAATGACCTGTGAAATCCTAAAGGTACTCATTGGACTTTGGGCCCCTTAGCACAGTTAGGCTGCAAAAAAGTGTCACACATGTGGTATCGCCGTACTCAGAAGAAGTAGTATAATGTGTTTTGTGGTGTATTTTTACATATAACCATGCTGGGTGGGAGAAATATCTCTGTAAATGACACATTTTTGATTTTTTTTACACACAATTGTCCATTTACAGAGAGATTTCTCCCACCCAGCATGGGTATGTGTAAAAATACACCACAAAACACATTATACTACTTCTCCTGAGTATGGCGATACTACATGTGTGACACTTTTTTGCAGCCTAGGTGCGCTAAGGGGCCCAACGTCCTATTCACAGGTCATTTTGAGGCATTTGTTTTCTAGACTACTCCCCACGGTTTAGGGCCCCTAAAATGCCAGGGCAGTATAGGAACCCCACAAGTGACCCCATTTTAGAAAGACGACACCCCAAGGTATTCCGTTAGGGGTATGGTGAGTTCATAGAAGATTTTATTTTTTGTCACAAGTTAGTGAAAAATGACACTTTGTGAAAAAAACAATAAAAATCCAATTTCCGCTAACTTGTGACAAAAAATAAAATCTTCTATGAACTCATCATACACCTAACAGAATACCTTGGGGTGTCTTCTTTCTAAAATGGGGTCACTTGTGGGGTTCCTATACTGCCCTGGCATTTTACGGGCCCAAAACTGTGAGTAGTCTGGAAACCAAATTTCTCAAAATGACTGTTCAGGGGTATAAGTATCTGCAAATTTTGATGACAGGTGGTCTATGAGAGGGCAAATTTTGTGGAAACGGTCATAAGCAGGGTGGCCTCTTAGATGACAGGATGTATTGGGCCTGATCTGATGGATAGGAGTGCTAGGGGGGTGACAGGAGGTGATTGATGGGTGTCTCAGGGGGCGGTTAGAGGGGAAAATAGATGCAATCAATGCACTGGGGAGGTGATCGGAAGGGGGTCTGAGGGGGATCTGAGGGTTTGGCCGAGTGATCAGGAGCCCACACGGGGCAAATTAGGGCCTGATCTGATGGGTAGGTGTGCTAGGGGGTGACAGGAGGTGATTTATGGGTGTCTCAAGGTGTGATTAGAGGGGGGAAATAGATGCAAGCAATGCACTAGCGAGGTGATCAGGGCTGGGGTCTGAGGGCGTTCTGAGGTGTGGGCGGGTGATTGGGTGCCCGCAAGGGGCAGATTAGGGTCTAATCTGATGGGTAACAGTGACAGGTGGTGATAGGGGGTGATTGATGGGTAATTAGTGGGTGTTTAGAGGAGAGAAGAGATGTAAACGATGGATTTGGGAGGTGATCTGATGTCGGATCTGCGGGCGATCTATTGGTGTGGGTGGGTGATCAGATTGCCCGCAAGGGGCAGGTTAGGGGCTGATTGATGGGTGGCAGTGACAGGGGGTGATTGATGGGTGGCAGTGACAGGGGGTGATTGACAGGTGATCAGTGGGTTATTACAGGGAAGAACGGATGTAAATAATGCACTGGCGAATCGATAAGGGGGGGGGGGGGTTGAGGGCAATCTGAGTGTGTGGGCGGGCGATTGGGTGCCCGCAAGGGTCTAATCTGATGGGTAACAGTGACAGGTGGTGATAGGGGGTGATTGATGGGTAATTAGTGGGTGTTTAGAGGAGAGAATAGATGTAAACGATGGATTTGGGAGGTGATCTGATGTCGGATCTGCGGGCGATCTATTGGTGTGGGTGGGTGATCAGATTGCCCGCAAGGGGCAGGTTAGGGGCTGATTGATGGGTGGCAGTGACAGGGGGTGATTGATGGGTGGCAGTGACAGGGGGTGATTGACAGGTGATCAGTGGGTTATTACAGGGAAGAACGGATGTAAATAATGCACTGGCGAATCGATAGGGGGGGGGGTTGAGGGCAATCTGAGTGTGTGGGCGGGCGATTGGGTGCCCGCAAGGGTCTAATCTGATGGGTAACAGTGACAGGTGGTGATAGGGGGTGATTGATGGGTAATTAGTGGGTGTTTAGAGGAGAGAATAGATGTAAACGATGGATTTGGGAGGTGATCTGATGTCGGATCTGCGGGCGATCTATTGGTGTGGGTGGGTGATCAGATTGCCCGCAAGGGGCAGGTTAGGGGCTGATTGATGGGTGGCAGTGACAGGGGGTGATTGATGGGTGGCAGTGACAGGGGGTGATTGACAGGTGATCAGTGGGTTATTACAGGGAAGAACGGATGTAAATAATGCACTGGCGAATCGATAAGGGGGGGGGGTTGAGGGCAATCTGAGTGTGTGGGCGGGCGATTGGGTGCCCGCAAGGGTCTAATCTGATGGGTAACAGTGACAGGTGGTGATAGGGGGTGATTGATGGGTGATTGATGGGTAATTAGTGGGTGTTTAGAGGAGAGAATAGATGTAAACGATGGATTTGGGAGGTGATCTGATGTCGGATCTGCGGGCGATCTATTGGTGTGGGTGGGTGATCAGATTGCCCGCAAGGGGCAGGTTAGGGGCTGATTGATGGGTGGCAGTGACAGGGGGTGATTGACGGGTGATTGACAGGTGATTGACAGGTGATTGACAGGTGATTGACAGTTGATCAGGGGGGATAGATGCATACAGTACGCAGGGGGGGGGAGGGTCTGGGGGGGTCTGGGGAGAATCTGAGGGGTGGGGGGGTGATCAGGAGGGAGCAGGGGGCAGTTTAGGGACTAAAAAAAAAAATAGCGTTGACAGATAGTGACAGGGAGTGATTGATGGGTGATTAGGGGGGTGATTGTGTGCAAATGGTGGTCTGGGGGGTGGGCAGGGGGGGGTCTGAGGGGTACTGTGGGCGATCAGGGGGCAGGGGGGGGCAGATCAGTGTGTTTGGGTGCAGACTAGGGTGGCTGCAGCCTGCCCTGGTGGTCCCTCGGACACTGGGACCACCAGGGCAGGAGGCAGCCTGTATAATACACTTTGTATACATTACAAAGTGTATTATACACTTTGTAGCGGCGATCGCGGGGTTAACAACCCGCCGGCGCTTCCGATTGGCCGGCGGGTTGACGTCGCGGGTGGGCGGAGCCTATTGCCGGTGGATGCGCGCGCATCCCAGCGCGCGATCCCCGGCCAGAGAGTGCCCCAGGACCTGACGCCAATCTGCGTTACGTGGTCCTGGGGCTGCCACTTTGCCGCCGCCAATATGAAGTAGGCGGTCGGCAAGTGGTTAAATTATCCCTGCTATATCCTCCGTATGAAATCAGTTTTCCTTGTTTAGATAGTCAGTGCCTTTGGTTGCTCCTCAGGACAGGGCTATCCATCAGTATTTTCAGTGATAACTATATTCAGTGAGTCTTGTTTTCTTGAAAAGCAACTTTCATGTTGCTAGCATCCTATCACAAGGAAGTGACTTTCAATCCACCCTATAAAGACAAAGAAATTAATGAGCACTGTGTTATTTACAATTATCATTTCAACATTGAACATGGCTGGAATTTTAGAGCAAAATGTTTGTTTCCCATTTCCAGTCCTTAAAGGGGAACTGAAGTGACAGGAATATGGAAGCTGCCATATTTATTTGCTTTTAATCAATACAAGTTGCCTGGCAGCCCTGTTGGTCTATTTGGCTATAGTAGTGTCTGAATCACACCAGAAACAAGCATGTAGCTAATCTTGTCAGATCTGACAATAATGTCAGAAACACAGGATCTGCTGCATGCTTCTTCAGGGGCTGTGGCTAAAAGTATTAGAGGCAGAGGAGCAGCAGGGCTGCCAGGCAACTGGTATTGCTTAAAAGGAAAAAAAGTATGGCAGCCTCCATATCCCTCTCACTTCAGTTGTCCTTTAAGTAAGAATCCACTGGTTACAGTGGCTGGATAGTGCTGGCAATGGCTGGATAGTGCTGGCAATGACTGGATAGTGCTGGCAATGGCTGGATAGTGCTTGCAGTGGCTGGATAGTGCTTGCAGTGGCTGTATAGTGCTGGCAATGGCTGGATAGTGCTTGCAGTGGCTGGATAGTGCTTGCAGTGGCTGGATAGTGCTTGCAGTGGCTGGATAGTGCTTGCAGTGGCTGGATAGTGCTGGCAGTGGCTGAATAGTGCTGGCAATGGCTGGATAGTGCTTGCAGTGGCTGGATAGTGCTTGCAGTGGCTGGATAGTGCTGGCAATGGCTGGATAGTGCTTGCAGTGGCTGGATAGTGCTTGCAGTGGCTGGATAGTGCTGGCAGTGGCTGAATAGTGCTGGCAGTGGCTGAATAGTGCTGGCAATGGCTGGATAGTGCTTGCAGTGGCTAGATAGTGCTGGCAATGGCTGGATAGTAATTGTGAAAGTAGTAAACAGGTGACTGGCACTCTGTATGCCCACTGGATAATTTGCACTTGGATTCCAAAGTCTGGACTGTGCTCACCACACTGAAGATTCAATTATCCTGTAAAAGGAGAAAAACAGGTTGGGCACCAATCTAATGCTTCAGTGTAGTTTAATCCAAAAGGTACAATGAGTTACATCAAACGGAGTGAACAAAAAGGCTGTCTTGTTCACTCCGTTTGATGTAACTCATTGTACCTTTTAGATTAAACTACACTGAAGCATTAGATTGGTGCCCGACCTGCTTTTCTTCTTTTTAGTGAATGACTGGATAGTGCTGGTAGTGGCTGGATAGTGTACTAATTAAGGGCTCTGCCTCTGATACAGGAAACCTTGGTTTAAACCTCATCTCCTCCTGTTCAGTAAGCCAGCACTTATTCAGTGAGGAGACCTTGAGCAAGACTACCTAACAATGCTACTGCCTATAGAATAATGTCAGTCTGCCGGGAGAAAAGTGCAATATATACCGGTATGTTCTGTGTCTGATCTCAACATAAAAGCCAGGTAAATTCACAATAGAAATAGAAGCTTCCATATTCCTCCACCTTTTGATTTGTTTTGAACCATATCACTAACTCAGTAATTACCACGGTTGTTCCATAAATAAAACATGACCTTTTGAAAGCACTCAAGACACGTTGCGACACACTGTTCCCTAAAATATATAAGCATACACCTCTGAAAACAATCTGCTAATCTTTGGTCATATTTAAAAGTCAAGCAAGCAAGCAAGCACACTCTATGGACTAAAAAAGTGTTTTGAGGTGTGGAAATAGATTTGAGAAAACATACTTCAACAGCCGTTATCTATTGTAGTACATAATTTGTCCTAATTAACAGCTACTTAAAAGAAAGCCTGTGCTGAAAGAATTAGAGAAACTGCCATACTTAATGTTCTTTAAAATAGCTAATTTACTAGCAATCCTCACATTTGGTAAACAGTGGTCGATGCAGTATGTATGGATTCAGCATTACGAGGTCCAGCACAGGGGCAAGCTGGAAATATCTGGCTTTGTTGGCAGCAAAGTTGGCCCTTGGGATGGCAATGGCCACACCTGAAATAGGCATGTAAAAAAAAACTGAGCAGAGCAGTATGTTATACTGTATATAGAGTATGCAAATATTCAAATGCACCCAGTAGATTGCCACAGGCACAGTGGTGTCCTTACCCCATTATTATTATTGATTTATAAAGCGCCAACATATTCCTCCATGATATCACATAGTCTTTTACCTATTTACATGGGATGTGGCATATGCCTGGGTTCCTCAGGTGGCTTCCAGATTTCACTCACTCATAATAATACCCCTATACCACCTCCAGGGCAATAAAGATAGGAGAGAGACCCTTGCTATTAGACAAGAGGGTACTAGAAAAAGGAAGGGAGTAGGTCGGAGTAACTTTTGTTGCTCTCCTATTACAAAGCACTCCCTAGTGGTGTGGATCATTGGGTTAATATTGCTCAGTTGCAGCCGGAGACATGACTAAAACTCATATTTAAATACTGTTAAATATAAAGTCAGTACATAACGCTGATGTATGTCATTTGTCCTTCACTTATTCTTGCAAGTCTTACATTGTTCAAAGTATCCTATAAGCAGGCGCGGACTGGCTCGGGGGTTCGTGGGCGATTTCCCCCCAGGCCACCCTGTTCCTAAAGTCTCATCTACATGGTACAATTTCCCATCAGATCAACCGGTAATCTGATAAGAAATTGCATCGTGTGCAAATTGTTTCTAATCAATTTTGCGATGGATTTTACATTGATAAGTACCCAAAATCTATTGCAAAATCTGTTGCAATGTGATCTGACTAATTGGGAATTATCTAATAGAGCCGTCGATCTGATGGAAAATTGTACCGTGTAGATGATTCTTAAGTAATTAGGGCCGGTCAGGTATGCGGGACAGGTGCAGATCGCACCGCAGTGACAGAGAGCCTGTGTGCGGTGCCGCAGCCTCGCGATTAGTGTACTACTGCTGTCGTGGCCACTTACTTCAAAGCCAGCCCCCTCCCGGCCCGTCACAGACTTACTGTTTGCTTTCGGGCCGGGGCTCAGTCTTGACTGTCAGCGTCAGGAGCAGTGCAGAGCAGAAACACCTGGCTGGCTTTAGCTGTGGTATGCTGCAGTGACCACGATCCCTGTCCCCCTGACTAGCAGCCTTCCAATTGGTGCAGTAACCAGGCGCCAGAATGGGTTTAAAAGTTGCACACAGCCAAGCTTCTTCCTGGTGGCAGAACTGTGTGGCTGAGCACGCTCCAGAGTTGTGAGGCTGTCTGTCGCTGTGCAGCTGTAATGCTCTCTCCTGTTACTTTCCATTCTTCTGCACAGCTTTAGCCTGGAGTCTCGTAGGCTGCAGATGTTATTACTTTATAGCTCAGCCTCACAACTCTCTGGTCCTGTCCTCTTATCAAGATTTCCGGTGCTTTTCAGCATCAGGCAGAGACCGCTGTCACCCGACCCTGCACGGCTATCATTTAAAAAGGAATTGAGAGAGTAGTTTTGTGTCATGTAGAGTAGCTAAGAGAACCCCGCCATCCCTATAGAAGTGCATGCTCCTTTCTAACAGAGTGCTTGCTCTGCTCTTTATAGCAAATCAGCAATTAGCACTGGTGAGCTACCAGTTTTTCATTAATCACTATTTTGTTTCAGTACCTTAAGCAAGGTTTGTTAACTGTGTAGGCTTTTGGGTGCAGGCGTGCAGTGTGTATTTACTTACCTATGGGGGCTGCTTAGTACCCCCGCCCCCCCCCCCCCCCCCCCACACACACACACACACACACACACACACACCCATAAGCAAGGAGCTCTATTATTAAAAATTAAAAACTCTGGACCTTGAAACTTGCAAACCCTTGTGTCTTGAATCCAAAGATGTTACTGATGCCACGAAGTTGCTGATGCCAGTTCATTAATTGCATACTTAATTCATGCAGTTTCTATGGCCATGAAACCCAGGGAGCCAATCTGAATCCTAAGCTTCTGTTGTATTCCAATCCCAGTCCCTTCTCTACAGTGTTAAGAGCCATTAACGCAATCTTTAAACGAAAGGCCTACAATAATGAACACTACTCACATTACTTGACTTGGGTTCTGCAGCTACTTCCGATGGTGGATCTGTCAAAGAAAATAGTTGTAGTGAGTCAATGTGCCCAGGATATCTATTGAGTACCTTACTAAGGGCTACATTTTGCAAAGTAAGAGTACTAATTACCAAGTTATTTTAATTCACTCCAGTTTTTTTTTCTGTACAGTGTATTTTCCAATTTCATTTAGATCAGTTGGTGATCTATGGGACCAGCTAGCAATGACTCACGATCATCCAGGGAGTCCTTAGCGGGTATGGATTCTTGGTCTAATCTTATTCTGCTGCAATGGTTTGCCATCAGCAGTGTCTCCTACTCAGTACATTTTCTTTCCCTCAGATGCATAAGCTTTGGGGAATCCAATATGCTTATTTATACCTTTATCTGTCCAAAGAAGGGATCAGCCGGCACCATCCAGTATAAATGCTCTTTATTCTTCCATAATCAAAACAGCCATAATTGCAACGTTTCAGAGTGTTACCTCCTTTCTCAAGCTAAGCTGTATGATGAATATATCTATCTACAACTCTCACTCACTATTTATCCTCAACATGGTAGAGTATTAGCCAATAGCGCTGCTCAACAGCTCTCTCCCAATCACAGCAGTCCGTGCCCTAGCCGGACCTGATGGGGAACTGCGCTTGCTATCTACCTATTGGTCGCCACATGTAGGTTACCACCTCCTCTCCTTTTCAAATGTACTGGTCGGACGCATGCGTACAAACGGCCGCCTGAGCATGCGTACTGCCGTCGATCCGCCCACTGCGGACCTGACGGGGAACTGTACGACATGACGCGTGCGGAGGACGCGTGTACGCGACGTATCCGCCCACATAGGTCAGCCACCAATGACGAGGGAGCTGGCAAATGGCCACCTCCCCAGGCATCAGGATGTAAACAAAGGTTTGCAACGCATGCAGCCGATCAGCCAAAGTTAAACATACATAAAAGTAAGCACAGGAGAACTGCAGGGGACAGGGAGGTGATGATAGAGGAATATTACCACATACATTAACTATAAGTATAAATCCAATATAGAATATAAGAAGAGGCAGTGTCCACCTGCCTGAACGCGCTAAAAACGCGCATACATGCACGTGAACACCCCTCGCCCAGAACTTGCTAAAGTCAGGGGAAGCTTTATCTCCAACAGGCTACACCAGCAAGAGCAATATGTTGAATAACCTGAATGGTGTAACAAAAAAGGGGGGGGGGGAAAGGGAGATTCAGCAATGTGCACAAACGGCACTACATAACTAAATAAAAGGGGTCAGATCTAGTTCCCGATTAAGGCCACGAGGTTCCATTGTGTCTAGTCTTTTTATCCATACTGCCTCTCGCCAAAGTAATTTTTTAACACGGTCACCTCCCCTTCTAGGGGTCGGGACCTGTTCAATTATCATGTACCTGAGCTGGCTAACATTGTGTCTGGCTAATGAAAAATGATATGGCACGGCCTGATCAACCAAGTTCTCACGTATGGCGTGTTTGTGTGACGATAATCGTACCTTCATTTTCTGCGTTGTCTGACCTATATATAGCAATCCACATGGGCACTTTAAAGCATATACTACAAACATGGAGTCACATGTGTGACATCCCTGGATTTTAAATTTAGTGCCCCTGTGTGGGTGAATAATTTCATCACCCCTGATCACCGAGCTACAGTGAACACAATTCATGCAGGGGAATGTTCCCCTACGTGAGAGTCTTGGTCCACCACCCGTGCCCCCTCTATCTGCATGGACTAGCCGGTCCTTACGATTACGAGCCCGGCGATACGAAAAAAGTGGCGTATTGACAAAATGTTGTACATGGGGAAAACTATCTGCCAAGAGATGCCAGTGCTTCCTAATAATTTTATTAACATGATCACTGACTGTGGAATATGTGGATACAAAAGGTAATCTATCCTGTTGCTGTCTATTCTTTCTCTGTCGGCTGGTGTCGCCCGTTGGCCTTTCGCGTGCCATCTGTACTACCTCGATTGGATAACCCCGCTGTCTGAATTTAGTTTGCATCTCATCAAGCCTCCTATTCTGGACCTCCTGATCCTCCACAATGGAACGGACCCTCTGGAATTGACTGATAGGCACCGACCTCTTCGTAGCCCACGGATGGAAACTCCCATAGTGCAATAGGGAGTTCACATCCGTGGGCTTGACAAAGAGGTCGGTAACCAAACGGCTTCCCTGTCTTACTACAACAGTGTCCAAAAAGCTGATTTGTTCCTCGGACGTGTGTAAAGTTAGCTTGATCTCCTGGCACTGTCCCATAAGCTCCAACACAAATGTTTCCAGGGTCGAATGTGGTCCCGCCCACACGCAAAAGACATCATCTATATATCTAAACCACTGTATGGCATGCTCCTTAAATAGCTCATTGGTATAAACATACATTTCCTCATACATGCCCATGTAGATGTTTGCATAAGACGGGGCCACATTCGACCCCATAGCTGTGCCCCTAAGTTGCACATAGAACGTGTCTTCAAACAAAAAATAATTACATGTAAGTACAATCTCCAAAAGCGTACAAACAAAGGCAATCTGAGCCTGCGTATAATCTGAGGCCACCTCCAACATATGTCGGACAGCCTCCACACCCCCATCGTGTGGGATGGAGGTGTAGAGGCTCTCCACATCCATAGTTACCAATAAACATTCACCCTCTAAGGGCTGCATATTACGTAAAGCCTCGAGAAACATTGGTGTGTCTCGTAGGTATGATTTTTGCGACACCACATAATGTCTAAGTATTTTATCAAGGTATTTTGCAATAGGGGCAAAAATTGAGTCTACCCCGGCCACGATTGGTCTGCCGGGGGGATTCTCCAGTCTCTTGTGAATTTTAGGACAAATGTACATCACTGGTGTGATAGGGTTGGTCTGTATGAGATAATTTGCCAATTTGTCATCAATTATTTGTTGCGACAGAGCCTGAGTGATCACTTCCGATATTTTACTTTGTATGTCTCTCAGAGGGTCCTTTGATAGAGCTCGATATGTATTATTATCCGCCAGTTGTCTAAGTATTTCTCCACAGTACATCTCAGTGTCCATTACTACGATGGCTCCGCCCTTGTCGGCTGGCTTGATTGTTATCATTGGATTTTCTGCTAATTCCCTGATTGCCAAGTTTTCTGCACGTGAGATGTTGTTCTTGATCTTGTAGTCCCATGTGTTGCCTCTCATGAGGACATCAACATCACCCTGTACTCGCTTCATAAAGAGATCAATAACCTGGCAGGATGGTGGTTGAAAATTGCTTTTTGTGCGGAGCCCCGCTTCACTGAGCAACAACCTATCATCCTCCCCCACCAGGTGACTCACAGAAGCCGGAAAGTCTCTAGGGGTAGAGAAAAAGTATTTTAATCTGATGTTTCTAAAGAACCTCTGTAGATCAACGTCCATCTCAAGGGCATCAGGGGTATGTATTGGAGCAAAGGACAGACCGTGGTTTAAGGCCGACCACTGTGGAGGAGTCAGGACGGCAGAGGAGATATTGACAACTATGTTGTTCTCTTGTACGGCTTGTTCTGTCGCGATCTCAGTCGCTCTCTGATGTTTCCTCCACCTCCTCCCGCCCCTGCGCCTTCTCCTGCACTTGACGGATGGTCTGATTGGCCCTCCTGTGAGGAGCTGGTCAAAAAATCAGAAGATTCCTGCTGTGCCCCTGTGCGTTGTTGATCTCTTGGGCCTGGACCCGGTCGAGGTCTACGTATTGGTCTGCCACTACGAATCGGTCTTTGCCATTGGTATACGTAGCCAGTACTGTAATCTTGTAGATCACGTTGGTATTTGTCTCTTTTTATAGATTCAATGGATTTTTGATGTACTTCAAGGATAATAGCCAATTCCATGTCAAAATTATTATATTCCACATTGGAGATCATTTCCCGTAGCTCATTTTTAAGGGACCGACTTTGTGTGTCCAATTTGGGTAGCTCTTGTTGTAATCTCTCAATGGTAAGTAACATAGCATCAAATGATGCCTTGTTCCAGATGAGGCTCCATTTATGGCAAAACACGGTATCTGTCGGAAACATTATTGGCGCAACGTTAGACCTCATTCCTCTTGGGATACGTTTGGTTCTGTAGTACTCAGCCAGGGTCTTGGCATGTAAGTCAAAGGCAGTGTAGGTTTTCGATAGCTTAATGATCTGCTTGCGTAAAGCTTTCTCATCCGCCATATTCAGATATGTCACCTCGGTAGACACCTGGGATATAATTCTAGAAGCTGCTTCTGGAGTATAGGAGAGGATAAGGGCCTCCATGTCGGCGTCCTCCATGTTCTCTCTCTAGAGTGTGCACTCACAATGTGCTGAAGAGTCAAGATTCAAAACGGGTAGTGAAGCACCACTCAAAGTAACAGGTGATGTGCCGTGGCTTGGACCTGGCAGCACTCCTGGGTCCACGTAATGCAAAGAAGGGATCAGCCGGCACCATCCAGTATAAATGCTCTTTATTCTTCCATAATCAAAACAGCCATAATTGCAACGTTTCAGAGTGTTACCTCCTTTCTCAAGCTAAGCTGTATGATGAATATATCTATCTACAACTCTCACTCACTATTTATCCTCAACATGGTAGAGTATTAGCCAATAGCGCTGCTCAACAGCTCTCTCCCAATCACAGCAGTCCGTGCCCTAGCCGGACCTGATGGGGAACTGCGCTTGCTATCTACCTATTGGTCGCCACATGTAGGTTACCACCTCCTCTCCTTTTCAAATGTACTGGTCGGACGCATGCGTACAAACGGCCGCCTGAGCATGCGTACTGCCGTCGATCCGCCCACTGCGGACCTGACGGGGAACTGTACGACATGACGCGTGCTGTACGACATGATCCTGATGCCTGGGGAGGTGGCCATTTGCCAGCTCCCTCGTCATTGGTGGCCGGCCTATGTGGGCGGATACGACGCGTACACGCGTCCTCCGCACGCGTCATGTCGTACAGTTCCCCGTCAGGTCCGCAGTGGGCGGATCGACGGCAGTACGCATGCTCAGGCGGCCGTTTGTACGCATGCGTCCGACCAGTACATTTGAAAAGGAGAGGAGGTGGTAACCTACATGTGGCGACCAATAGGTAGATAGCAAGCGCAGTTCCCCATCAGGTCCGGCTAGGGCACGGACTGCTGTGATTGGGAGAGAGCTGTTGAGCAGCGCTATTGGCTAATACTCTACCATGTTGAGGATAAATAGTGAGTGAGAGTTGTAGATAGATATATTCATCATACAGCTTAGCTTGAGAAAGGAGGTAACACTCTGAAACGTTGCAATTATGGCTGTTTTGATTATGGAAGAATAAAGAGCATTTATACTGGATGGTGCCGGCTGATCCCTTCTTTACATTACGTGGACCCAGGAGTGCTGCCAGGTCCAAGCCACGGCACATCACCTGTTACTTTGAGTGGTGCTTCACTACCCGTTTTGTACCTTTATCTGTCCTAAAGACCATGTTTAACTGCTTCTGGACCGACGCAGTACAAATCTACGCCCAGCAGGTGGTGCTGCGACCCTGACTGAACGTATATTCTACGCTGCAGTAAATCGCCCGTCCTCGCCGTTATCGCCGATCTCGCCGCTCTGCGCCCACCGCAATTCACTCTCTTTGCCATTTATAAGATGGCAGAGCTCTGTGAGCCTGTCAGGAGCCGCTTTCATTTGCTCCTGACCACATGATCACGGAGAGCCAATCACATTGGCTCCCATTGATAGACTGCGTCAGGAGCCAATAAAAGTGGCTCCTGACCGGCTGTCAGCACTCTGTCATCATAAAGACGGCAGTAAGAGGAGCCTGCAGTGGTGGGGCAGCGTTGTGACCGGCAAGAGCGGTGGGCATGTGCGGTGATTCATCTAGAAGCAGCGTTTTACCGCACCAGCAGTCTCTGGTCCCTGAGGGGGCAGAGACTGCTGGTACTGAAGTGGTTAATGTTATGATTTTACCTCTGCTCCTCACCATTCTATGAGATCTATAGCCCAGTTTAATGCGACTAAGGCAAAGGGTGGTCACACCAAATATTTATTTGATTTGGTTTTGCACCTTGCAGGTCATTTATTGATAGATAAAGACTTTAGAGAACTAGTTCTCATGAACTCCTAATTCATCATTCACATGTACGAATCATTTCACCTGGCAGGGATAGGGACTCAATTCTTTGGGTCGCTTGCTTGCAGGCTAGTGACGTGTTCTGTTGCTATGTGGGGGGAGCTAACTAAGCAGTGTGGGAGTGACATCATAGGATTAGTCAGCAGAACAATGCTCACGACCCGTGCTCCACCTATTTGATCGGCCAGGTTGGTCGCTGGCTAAGGTGTCGGGGGAATTGAAGTCCGCTGTACACAACCTCAATACTTGGCAGTGGATATTGGCTGCCTCAGCCGAGATTCACACCACATTTGCTGCCCTAGCCAGTGCCACCTACTTGCCTGGGCATTCGGGCCTTCATCATTGCCATGGTTTATGAAATACAGTGCATAGAAAGTGATACAGTGCATAGAAAGTGGTCAGTATTTCCTGTCACTCCTAATTAGGTTTCTATCTGTTCTGCCCTGGAAATTAGTGGAACATTTTACAGTGATTTTGAAAAGTGACAGACAAATTTAATGAATGTAAAACTTATCAGGTTGAAGTGTGCTGCGAGCTGCCTTAAACATTTTTAAATCCACTGATGTTTCATAATTCCAATACTCATGCCCAATAAAATATATACAGTATTCTGTAATTTAGTGGCAATAGAACGAAGGTTAGATTTACACTAGTGACGCAACCCAATAAGACGGAAAAAATTGCATTGTGCAACATGCATGTGTCGTGATGCATACAGTACATAAAAAGTATGTTTCTTTTCAACTCTAAACGCTCATGTAATATGATCAACGTGCCTTGCATTATTCTGATGGATTCTCATGAGCCATACTGCTGACGCTCCAATGTGAATGTACCATTACAATAAAATACTATTGTGTTTGGCATTTGGGATTACATTGTTCAACACAATGCAACATGACAGTGCCTTATATGGTGATCTTCAGTGAATAATTCATACCTTTTTTTCCAGATAGCACCCAGTAGACCAAACTGACAATTATAATCAATACAACAATTCCAGCACCAACACCAATAGCTATCAGCCACAGCAAAGATCCAGCTAAGAGAGTAAAAGAAAAAATGTTATATTGTATATGTATATACAGTATATGTGTGTGTGTGTGTGTGCGTGCGTGCGTGCGTGCGTGCGTGCGTGCGTGCGTGCGTGCGTGTGTGTGTGTGTGTGTGTGTTTTATCAATATTTTTTTCTTCTTATCAACAGTGACACATTCATCATATTATATTATTTATTATAAAATCGGCACAATCTAATAATATTATTATGAAAATGATAGAAGGGGAGAAAAAAGTACCCCCATGCAACAGATCATTTCATCTATTTGTTACAAACTTATTTAGACCAATTTAAAATGCCTTTTTACACAACCGCTAACAATATATCATCATCAAACTACAAAGTATTTGCAGTACTTATACATAAGTGTCAACGATTATCCAGGCCCATTCTCCCTATATCCTGTACATGGACTAGGAGAAGCCATGTGGCTATACACATATATATTTAATTTCTCTTTCCCTTATCCATCCCTATAGCTCTCCAATGTTATCTTTTGCAAATTCCCCCTGTTTAAACGATAATCAGCAATATTCAATCAGCATCGGACTCAGGAGCGGATAAATAAAAAATAATAATTTGCCATAAGGCACTATAGTCACATGCCTACAGGCGCCTGATGATGGAAAGGTGGCTCAATCCCCTCCCCAAGTGCCTCCCTCCTTTCCTATGCAGAGTCCTGATCAGACTGTAAATGAGAGGTTACTCACCTGGCTCTCAGCATTCCACTGACAAGATCTCCCTTCAGTCAAGGGCACCTCTAGCTACCTAATACTTGGGGGATCTCTTGCTACTTAATATTGAGGTTCTTCTAGCTACCTAATACTTGGGGGCACCTCTAGCTACTTAATATTGAGGGTACTTCTGGCTGCCTAATACTAAGGGACACCTGTAGCTACCTATGCTGGGCAAGGGAAGTAAGGGAGAATGACAGCTGAGCCAGTCAGCAAATTTGTGGTGCTGTTCGGTAGAGGTTTGTAGGTTAATGGAGGCAAAATCTAAGGTGCCATGGTATCTGTGCCTATAGGCTCCTGTGAGATAAATGCAGGCCTGATCGGACCACACTTTTTTTATTCATCATCATTATATCACACCATTCCTCCCAAATCCTGTGGACAATTCCTACTTGTATATTTCATTTTGTAAAGTTCTGTTACTAGCTTGAAAAAAGTTCCTAATTTTAAAATCATTTCATTTTAAAATGTAGCTTCTTAATGACCAGAGGAAGTTGCAACATTCAGGGCTGCATCCATTGCAAAAGTAATTACCTTTTAATCCTTTAGGGTAGCCATCTTTTATAGCAACCATCTAAAGGTGCTTTTTCAAAGAAAAGGGAGTTTCCGATAGTAACAACATTATAATTACATCTGTTTCTTTTGTTTGCAACATAAAAAAATAAACAAATTATGAAAACTTCAGCACATATTTTTGGGGGGTTTGTAATACAGATCTCTATGAATAAAAATAAAATCTTCTATGAACTCACCGTACTACTAACAGAATACCTTGGGGTGTCTTCTTTCTAAAATGGAGTCATTTGTGGGGTTCCTATACTGTCCTGGCATTTTAGGGGCCCTAAACCGTGAGGAGTAGTCTTGAAACGAAATTTCTCAAAATGACCTGTGAAATCCTAAATGTACTCATTGGACTTTGGGCCCCTTAGCGCAGTTAGGGTGCAAAAAAGTGCCACACATGTGGTATCGCAGTACTCGGGAGAAGTAGTACAATGTGTTTTGGGGTGTATTTTTACACATACCCATGCTGGGTGTGAAAAAAAAAATTAAAATCAATTTCCGCTAACTTGTGACAAAAAAATAAAATCTTCTATGAACTCACCATACTCCTAACGGAATACCTTTGGGTGTCTTCTTTCTAGAATGGGGTCATTTGTGGGGTTCCTATACTGCCCTGGCATTTTAGGGGCCCTAAACCGTGAGGAGTAGTCTTGAAACCAACAATGTCGCAAAATGACCTGTGAAATCCTAAAGGTACTCATTGGACTTTGGGCCCCTTAGCGTACTTATGGTGTAAAAAAGTGCCACATATGTGGTACCGCCGTACTCAAGAGAAGTAGTATAATGTGTTTTGGGGTGTATTTTTACACATACCCATGCTGGGTGGGAGAAATATCTCTGTAAATGACAATTGTTTGATTTTTTTTACACACAATTGTCCATTTACAGAGAGATTTCTCCCACCCAGCATGGGTATGTGTAAGAATACACCCCAAAACACATTATACTACTTCTCCTGAGTACGGCGATACCACATGTGTGACACTTTTTTGCAGCCTAGGTGCGCTAAGGGGCCCAACGTCCTAATCACAGGTCATTTTGAGGCATTTGTTTTCTAGACTACTACTCACGGTTTAGGGCCCCTAAAATGCCAGGGCAGTATAGGAACCCCACAAGTGACCCAATTTTAGAAAGAAGACACCCCAAGGTATTCCGTTAGGTGTATGGTGAGTTCATAGAAGATTTTATTTTTTGTCACAAGTTAGTGAAAAATGACACTTTGTGAAAAAAAAACAAAAATCAATTTCCGCTAACTTTTGACAAAAAATAAAATCTTCTATGAACTCGTCATACACCTAACAGAATACATTAGGGTGTCTTTTTTCTAAAATGGGGTCAGTTTGTGGGGTTCCTATACCGCCCTGGCATTTTACGGGCCCAAAACCGTGAGTAGTCTGGAAACCAAATGTCTCAAAATGACTGTTCAGGGGTATAAGCATCTGAAAATTTTGATGACAGGTGGTCTATGAGGGGGCAAATTTTGTGGAACCGGTCATAAGCAGGGTGGCTTTTTAGATGACAGGTTGTATTGGGCCTGATCTGATGGATAGGAGTGCTAGGGGGTGACAGGAGGTGATTGATGGGTGTCTCAGGGGGTGGTTAGAGGGGAAAATAGATGCAATCAATGCACTGGGGAGGTGATCGGAAGGGGGTCTGAGGGGGATCTGAGGGTTTGGCCGAGTGATCAGGAGCCCACACGGGGCAAATTAGGGCCTGATCTGATGGGTAGGTGTGCTAGGGGGTGACAGGAGGTGATTGATGGGTGTCTCAAGGTGTGATTAGAGGGGGGAATAGATGCAAGCAATGCACTGGCGAGGTGATCAGGGCTGGGGTCTGAGGGCGTTCTGAGGGTATGGGCGGGTGATTGAGTGCCCTAGGGGCAGATAGTGGTCTAATCTGATGGGTAGCAGTGACAGAGGGTGATTGATGGGTAATTAGTGGGTGTTTGGAGGAGAGAACAGATGTAAACACTACACTTGGGAGGTGATCTGATGTCGGATCTGCGGGCGATCTATTGGTGTGGGTGGGTGATCAGATTGCCCGCAAGGGGCAGGTTAGGGGCTGATTGATGGGTGGCAGTGACAGGGGGTGATTGATGGGTGGCAGTGACAGGGGGTGATTGACAGGTGATTGACAGGTGATCAGTGGGTTATTACAGGGAAGGACAGATGTAAATAATGCCCTGGCGAATTGATAAGGGGGGGTCTGAGGGCAATCTGAGCGTGTAGGCGAATGATTGGGTGCCCGCAAGGGGCAGATTAGGGTCTGATCTGATGGGTAACAGTGACAGGTGATGATAGGGGGTGATTAATGGGTAATTAGTGGGTGTTTAGAGGAGAGAATAGATGTAAACACTGCGCTTGGGTGGTGATCTGATGTCGGATCTGCGGGCGATCTATCGGTGTGGGTGGGTGATCAGATTGCCCGCAAGGGGCAGGTTAGGGGCTGATTGATGGGTGGCAGTGACAGGGGGTGATTGATGGGTGGCAGTGACAGGGGGTGATTGATGGGTGATTGACAGGTGATCAGTGGGTTATTACAGGGAAGGACAGATGTAAATAATGCCCTGGCGAATTGATAAGGGGGGTCTGAGGGCAATCTGAGCGTGTAGGCGGGTGATTTGGTGCCCGCAAGGGGCAGATTAGGGTCTGATCTGATGGGTAACAGTGACAGGTGGTGATAGGGGGTGATTGATGGGTGATTGATGGGTAATTAGTGGGTGTTTAGAGGAGAGAATAGATGTAAACCATGCGCTTGGGTGGTGATCTGATTTCGGATCTGCGGGCGATCTATCGGTGTGGGTGGGTGATCAGATTGCCCGCAAGGGGCAGGTTAGGGGCTGATTGATGGGTGGCAGTGACAGGGGGTAATTGATGGGTGATTGATGGGTGATTGACAGGTGATCAGGGGGGATAGATGCATACAGTACACAGGGGGGGGGGGGGTGATCAGGAGGGGGAAGGGGGGGTTAAAAAAATAGCGTTGACAGATAGTGACAGGGAGTGATTGATGGGTGATTAGGGGGGTGATTGGGTGCAAACTGAGGTCTGGGGGTGGGCAGGGGGGGGTCTTAGGGGTGCTGTGGGCGATCTGGGGCAGGGGGGGAGAAATCAGTGTGCTTGGGTGCGACATAGGGTGGCTGCAGCCTGCCCTGGTGGTCCCTCGGACACTGGGACCACCAGGGCAGGAGGCAGCCTGTATAATACACTTTGTAAACATTACAAAGTGTATTATACACTTTGTATGCGGCGATCGTCGGGTTAACATCCCGCCGGCGCTTCCGTATGGCCGGCGGGATGTTGCGGCGGGTGAGCGGAGACAGGCGCCGGCGGAGGATCGCGTCACGGATGACGCGATCGCTCCGCCCATGCCCCTACAAGGACCGCCGCCATTTGTCAATACGGCGGTCCTTGCGGGGTCCACTTCCCGGCCGCCAATTGTCAATACGGCGGTCGGGAAGTGGTTAAAATCGCACAAAAATAAACATACCAGTGTGTTAGGGGACATCTCCTATTCCCCTCTGTCACAATTTCGCCGCTCCCCGCCGCATTAAAAGTAGTCAAAAACATTTTTAAAAAGTTTGTTTATAAACAAACAAAATGGCCACCAAAACAGGAAGTAGGTTGATGTACAGCATGTCCACACATAGAAAATACATCCATACACAAGCAGGCTGTATACAGCCTTCCTTTTGTATCTCAAGAGATCACTTGTGTGTTTACCTTCTGTCCCCTGCAGCTATCATCCACTGAATACTAGTGACAGGCTGTGAGGCTGATCCTTTCTTCCTGTCTGTAATTCCTCAGTATCTGTCAGCCCAGCTCCTTTCACAGCCTAATGCTGGGAATACACGTTAAGTTTTTACTTTAGATAGATGGGTTCGATAGATAAATTCCAACCTGTTGGATCTGGTCGATTCTACTTTCGTTTCGATTCTCCTCATTCAAGTGAATGTAATTGATAAGAAAAGATAAGGAATCGAGAGGGGAATCGAGCAGTGAATCGAGAGTAGAATCTATCGAAAGCGAAAACGACGGCAAAAACGAACGCAAAAACGCATTGTGTATTCCCGGCATAACAGAGGAGGATTTTTATCCAGCTCTCTTCTATCACTGATAAGATAGCCGAAACGCTGCTGGCTTATGTAAATAACACACACACTGGAGTGTGCAGAGGGGCCTGGAAAGGGGTGTGCATAAACAGACCAGCACGGAAGAGTTGGCAGCCTTCCAGACACAGCGCGACAAGTCTGACAGGGGAAAGATACATTGATTTATTACAAAGGCAGTGATAGTAGAAAGTGCTGCAGTAAGCCAGAGCACATTAGAACAGGTTTAGGAACTTGTAGGATGGTAGAAAAAACGTTGTAATTTTTGTTACGGAGTCTCTTTAAAGAGAATCTGTATTGTTAAAATCGCACAAAAGTAAACATACCAGTGCGTTAGGGGACATCTCCTATTACCCTCTGTCACCATTTCGCCGCTCCCCGCCGCATTAAAAGTGATTAAAAACAGTTTTAAATAGTTTGTTTATAAACAAACAAAATGGCCACCAAAACAGGAAGTAGGTTTATGTACAGTATGTCCACACATAGAAAATACATCCATACACAAGCAGGCTGTATACACCCTTCCTTTTGAATCTCAAGAGATCATTGTGTGTTTCTTTCCCCCTGCATCTCTCATGCACTGAAGTTTCAGGCTGCTCGTTTCTTCCTGCAAACAGCTTTGCCCTTGTCTGTAATTATTCAGTATGTGAAAGCCCAGCCAGCTCAGAGGACGATTTATCCAGCTTGTAAAACATAAGAGAGGAGAGAGAAGCTGCTCTAATCTAAATAGCACACAGGCAGTGTGCAAAGAGGGGCCTGGAAGGAGGGGGAGTTCATAGCAGAACCACAACACTGAAGAACTTGGCAGCCTTCCAGACACAGGCTGACAAGTCTGACAAGAGAGAGATAAGTTGATTTATTACAGAGACTGTGATAGTACAAAGTGCTGCAGTAAGCCAGAACACATTAGAATAGCTTTTGGAACTTGTAGGATGATAAAAAACAGGATGCAATTTTTGTTACGGAGTCTCTTTAAGATGTAAGGGTATACAAACATATGCACAGGGACCATCTCGGCATTTTCTTAATTCTTGTGTTATTTTAGCTTCAAAAGTTTTTATTAAGATGTTATAAACATATGGAAAACAGCAGGGGCTAGAAAGATAAATGTACAATTACAAATTGTAACTCAAAAAAAGCACCTTTATGGGATGGCATTCTGTGTATCAAAATATATAAGAGAGTCTATCAGCACTTGGATAATTAGTCCATGGAGATTTTGGCCTCAATTCACTAAGATCATGCTGGAGATAATAAGGCAAGAGAAAACTTACCTCTACACAGTGAGAGAGTTTTCTTATCTCTTCATTCCTTAATTTAC
This sequence comes from Hyperolius riggenbachi, assembly GCF_040937935.1. Classification (NCBI taxonomy): domain Eukaryota; kingdom Metazoa; phylum Chordata; class Amphibia; order Anura; family Hyperoliidae; genus Hyperolius; species Hyperolius riggenbachi. The sequence goes on along the minus strand of NC_090646.1, from coordinate 478,178,456 downwards.
CTCCTCTGTAGTTAGTTTACCTCCTCTGTAGTTATTTTCACACGCAGTTAATTAACAGCCTGTCTTTAACTCTGGAGTTATTTTAAGGATTGGAGAGTTAACTTAAAGACAGAAGAGTTAACTTTAGGTTTGCCTGAGGTAAAATGTTTCCTGAATACTACATGCCTTATCACCATGGTAATAACTCTAGAAACGTTATTGAAGACAGGAGATAAGCTTAGTGAATTGAAGCCTATGTCTTGGTAAAAGTTAGCATTGGATCTTCTACAAACGCTACTATACGCTTATATATGATGATCATTTTGTGGACCCTAGCTACTACATACTGAATCTAGGTCTAATTTGGTACCATTTCAATTAGGTGTAAATGGTGTTATTTTGAATTGTTGTTGTAAATTAAAGAGATATGTCTTGCCTGATTACTCAAGATTTCATTAAAGATTATTGCTGCTACCATTGTCCTGAAGAGCTAAGCCCTTCTTAGGGCTGATGCATTGTTTTTCTTGCTATTGTATTGCTCTTCTGTGGCCAGTGCACAAGTTAGCTGTTGAAGACAGATCTGCTGTTCCTAGTTGTGCACCGACCATAACCCAATAATCCTTCACACCACTACTGGCATCTAGTATCCACTACTGCCTCAGTGCAGAATCAGTGTTTTTTTTTGGTCACGTCATTGAACTACTTCAGCCTAACCTGCGATCATCTGCACTCCCACGATTGTGCACACAAGCACGGCAGCCACTATACACCACTACACAAAGATTGCCACCGATAGGAATAACATTTATGTCCTGGAGGTGTCAACTAGTAAAAACAAATAAATGCTCACCTGACGTAATCACTGAAGGTCTTTGCGGTTGTTTGTGGACTGCGGTGCGTAAAATGCGGTGTTTTGTCTGTCAGTGTGAATCGGGTGTAACCCTTACACTACCTGATGGATGTGTACACATGCCGGATATTTTAAAACACTTTATTCCACCAATTTAGGTATGGAATGTGATTTCTTAACTTTAGAGATTGAAACACGACTCTGTGTCGACTACATTATTTTTGGTGAGAGTTTTGGCATGGATAGCCCTCTGGCATGCCCCGTTCAGGTGTTAGGCCCCTTCAAACAACTTTTCTATAGCTTTTGTGGCCAGAATCAGTCCCTGTAGGTTACAGAATTCGCCTGTCCATTGAAGTCTATGGATATTCGCTAGATTTGCTTGTTCGCGAACTTTTGCGGAAATTCACGTTCGCCGTTCACGAATCTTAAATTTAAAGATCGACCCATCTCTACTTGGGAAATTAAACTTATGAGCACAACTGTATATACTGGATAATATGTATATATCATCACATTACACGGGTGAAATTCAAGTAGGTAATGAAACCTTCCAATGAATTATCCATTCTTCAAACATTCATTTGCATAGTCTATTAAGTTTAATGACTATTAATTTAGGAATATAATACTGCAATCATGTTACATTATTTCCCAAAGGATATCGTTACTTACTTGTTATTACAATAATCTCAATGTGAGGACTCTTAGGTGACAGCAGTGAGCGTCCCTTGATTACTGCTGTGTATTGACAAGAGAATTTAGGTGGGGACGTGTTGTTACTTTTCTTCATGTTGATCGTAATTGTCCCTGCTCTTGACTGTGGATAATTTAATGATACACTTGAAATCTCATCAGTTTCATTAAGAAAGTGGAATATTGTCCTTTCATAATTTTCACTGGTGATACAGTACAGGGTTATATTGCCTCCATCCCTGATCCTTCCACTCGGAGGATCTGAAGATAGCAGTGGTGGGCGCAATGGATCTGTTATAGGAAAGGAGCATATTATTATTTCTTATGTATTATAGGGCTATAATAATACCTTTAGGGACTAAAAGGGGTTGATTCACAAATCTTTTGCAATGAACTATCTTGCCATGCTTTTTTTTCGCCTTATCTACAGTATACAAACATTTTAAGCAGTTAACAACAAAAAAAAGCACTGCTGTATAATTAAAGCAAAAAAAAAGTTATATTTACACTTCTTTAAACAGGAAAAGCTTATGAAGGGCGGAATAGTTATTTCATAAATAGAATGAGAAATAGTTAGGCAGACATCATTAATGAAGCGATTTAAGGAAAGGGAGAGGGGTGATGTGGTTGAAAACCTGGAGCCAATATAGTGTAGTAAGTTTCTGGCACAAAGGTTAAGACAACATGATTAATTATACACACATTTGTGTGCCACTGCAGTGGCACAACATTGGCATGACTATTGGACTTTATAATAAAACTGCTATTGTTGACATTTATATAGAAACTTAGGTTCTGAGGGTATATATGCATATTTTTTCATGGCTGCACCTTATGCAATGTTGCTTTTTAAAATAACACCTTAATTTGTCTGCTATTAAAATTATTGCCCGCTGTTTATTTTATGGTGATACACAATCACTTTTTGGCCAGGCTACAGCAATTGACCAATTAATAAGTATTTATTACACTGGCAGTAAATTATGGTCGGGTCAAGGAATGATTTGTCTCTATAATAGAGTTTACTTTTTGAATTGCATTAATAATGATAAGCAAATCTGCAGAGGTCAGGTTTAGATCCCGTCTTGTTTTTAATATCAATTTTTCAGTTTACAGTTACATCATAAACTATATTTGAAATATGCAATAGATTTTGCTTTTGATGGACTCACAGAGGGGTAACGCGTTTTCTCCAAAAATGTTTTATGGTCATTAGTAGGTCATTGACATGTGTATCCCTAATTATCATTTACCCAACAGGACTATTTGATATTTATTAATACTTAAGTTGCTCATAGCTATGCTGTTTCCAAAGCCACTTTAATTATTTCATTAGCTGGACTCCGTGCTGATTTTCCATACACTTGCTTGACCTTTGCATGTAGTATGTACAACTGCCTTTCAAGCATGGTGCTTGTAATGTAACTCAGAAGTCAGGTAGTCATCTCTGCTCTGTCTTGTGCTTTCCACTTTATATTTAATAGTGACACTCCCATTTTCAGTATAATTTGGAAGTTAAGGCCCATACACACGTCAGACTTTTGCGAACGACGGGTCGTTTGAACGTCCCGTCGTTCAGTCGTCCGCACGCTAAATCGGGCGTGCCGGGCGGATCGCTCAAAATCAGTCTTATCACCCGAACGACAGTCTGTACACACGCCCGATTTAGCGTGCGGACGACTCAACGACGGGACGTTCAAACGACCCGTCGTTCGCAAAAGTCCGACGTGTGTATATGGGCCTTTAGTGTGCCAGTGCCAGGGTATTGCTTTCTCAGTTTATATTAGGTAAACTACTCCCGTCATTTGGACTGCTTGTCCCTCTACACAGGAAAAAATACACTGTGACAATAAATAAATTAAAGAATCTAAAATAAGGCAGAAGGTAAAAAAAAAACAGAAAAAAACAAGAGGAGATGAGAAAGCACAGGATGACATGTTGCCTTCCATGCATGCTGGTGCAGAATATGGTCCTGCAGAAATATGCTCATTAAAGAAAAACAAACAATCAAATTAAAAAGCACAATAGAAAACCTATAGGTAAAAAAAGGATCCCAACAGCCAGGCTTTCCCACTGATATGGCCCTATATGTAGAGGCGGCCACTTTTTCAACATTCTCAACATCTCTTTTTTCACTGTTAAATTGTTAATATAAAGAATACGCAGCCAGCCTCTTAGGTCCATGCTTGTAGTGAATCTGTAGGAGTTTGAGAATTTAAATTGCCTCTTATATATTAATGCTTTGTTCTTTTTAGAGAATTAATTACCAATATGCTGATTAAAGTGTTCCTGAGATGGGATTAAAGGGGGCATATATAATTACCTGGGGCTTCCTCCAGCCCCATGAGGTGCATGGGCTCCCTCGCCATTCTTTCCAGCAGCTCCATTTGCTGGATATGCCCCCTTCGGTAATCTGGCCAGGCGCAGCCAATCGTGCGCTTCTGCGCATGCGTGACCCAGCAGTGTGTGCACCACTGCTGCTCTGTTCCTGCATAGTACTACTGCACAAGCAAAGAATGCCATTTGCGGGAGCGTGACAGGGGGTGTAAATCCGGCTGGGCCATGCATGTGCAGAAGAGCTCGGCCGCCCAGATTACTGGGGGACATCAAGTGAATGGAGTGGCTGGAGAGTAGAGATGAGCCGAAATTTTCGAAATTTCGAACTGCTTTTATTACGAATGCGAAATTTAACATTACGACCCAAATTCGTAATTTCGTAATTAATTTTCAAATCGTAATTTACAATTTCGTAATCGAAATTTCACTCCCGTAATGACGAATTTCGTGTCTCCAACCGAAATTTTACTGTTTCAGGTTTGTAAGGGTTTCTATCTCTCTAGATGTCTAAAATGAATAGCACAGCCAGTCCTCCTCCTCCTCCTCCTCCTCCTCCTCCTCCTCCTCCTCCTCCTCCTCCTCCTCCTCCTCCTCCTCCTCCTCCTCCTCCTCCTCCTCCTCCTCCTCCTCCTCCTCCTCCTCCTCCTCCTCCTCCTCCTCCTCCTCCTCCTCCTCCTCCTCCTCCTCCTCCTCCTCCTCTCTCTCTCTCTCTCTCTCTCTCTCTCTCTCTCGAGATCTGTAGTACTTCAAAACCATACTCACATTCATGACATGTCCAGGGATCAAACCCAGGCCAACCACATGGAAGACAGCTATGCTCACCACCATACCACCAAACACACACTAAATAGACTGCTAACCTAAATCTTACTTGTAGACAGTCATATGAGACACATGCTGGGTGCAGGGCTTTGTGATTGGACCATGCGATAGAGTGAGGTGCAAAAATGAAATCATGCCTAGCAGAGGATGGTTTCACAGTGCTAAATGCTAGGCTGGCTGTGGTGCAATTGGTTAGTGTGTCTGGCTGGTAACAGCAAGGTTACAGGTTCAATTCCATCCAGGCATGTCTTTTCCTTTTGCGTTCAACAGTTGTCCAAACAGAGCCAACAGAGCCCCAGATAGCCATGTAGAGTTAGGTCACAGCTAGCCTGGCTGTGGTGCAATTGGTTAGTGCGTCTGGCTGGTAACAGCAAGGTTACAGGTTCGATTCCATCCAGGCATGTCTTTTCCTTTTGCGTTCAACAGTTGTCCAAACAGAGCCAACAGAGCCCCAGATAGCCATGTAGAGTTAGGTCACAGCTAGCCTGGCTGTGGTGCAATTGGTTAGTGCGTCTGGCTGGTAACAGCAAGGTTACAGGTTCGATTCCATCCAGGCATGTCTTTTCCTTTTGCGTTCAACAGTTGTCCAAACAGAGCCAACAGAGCCCCAGATAGCCATGTAGAGTTAGGTCACAGCTAGCCTGGCTGTGGTGCAATTGGTTAGTGCGTCTGGCTGGTAACAGCAAGGTTACAGGTTCGATTCCATCCAGGCATGTCTTTTCCTTTTGCGTTCAACAGTTGTCCAAACAGAGCCAACAGAGCCCCAGATAGCCATGTAGAGTTAGGTCACAGCTAGCCTGGCTGTGGTGCAATTGGTTAGTGCGTCTGGCTGGTAACAGCAAGGTTACAGGTTCGATTCCATCCAGGCATGTCTTTTCCTTTTGCGTTCAACAGTTGTCCAAACAGAGCCAACAGAGCCCCAGATAGCCATGTAGAGTTAGGTCACAGCTAGCCTGGCTGTGGTGCAATTGGTTAGTGTGTCTGGCTGGTAACAGCAAGGTTTGATTCCATCCAGGCATGTCTTTTCCTTTTGCGTGCGCGCGCTGCGCCATTGAACCCCATGGGGTATTTTGCGTGCGTAAAACTTTACGCATGCAAAACTTTGTGCTCGGTGTTTGGACAACTGTTGAACTCAAAAGGAAAAGACATGCCTGGATGGAATCGAACCTGTAACCTTGCTGTTACCAGCCAGACACACTAACCAATTGCACCACAGCCAGGCTAGCTGTGACCTAACTCTACATGGCTATCTGGGGCTCTGTTGGCTCTGTTTGGACAACTGTTGAACGCAAAAGGAAAAGACATGCCTGGATGGAATCGAACCTGTAACCTTGCTGTTACCAGCCAGACGCACTAACCAATTGCACCACAGCCAGCCTAGCATTTAGCATTTGAAACCATCCTCTGCTAGGCATGATTTCATTTTTGCACCTCACTCTATCGCATGGTCCATGGTCCAATCACAAAGCCCTGCACCCAGCATGTGTCTCATATGACTGTCTACAAGTAAGATTTAGGTTAGCAGTCTATTTAGTGTGTGTTTGGTGGTATGGTGGTGAGCATAGCTGTCTTCCATGTGGTTGGCCTGGGTTTGATCCCTGGACATGTCATGAATGTGAGTATGGTTTTGAAATACTACAGATCTCTGGGAGAGAGAGAGAGAGAGAGAGAGAGAGAGAGAGAGAGAGAGAGAGAGAGAGAGAGAGAGAGAGAGAGAGAGAGAGAGAGAGAGAGAGGAGGAGGAGGAGGAGGAGGAGGAGGAGGAGGAGGAGGAGGAGGAGGAGGAGGAGGAGGAGGAGGAGGAGGCTGGCTGTGCTATTCATTTTAGGCATCTAGAGGGATAGAAACCTTTGCAAACTTTAAAATACTAAATTTCGTAATCGTAATTACGAAAATTTGCGTAATGTGCGAAAATTACGAAATTTCGATTACTGCTAAAATCGTAATTGTAGTAATTTCGCGAAATTTCGGAAATTCGTAATTAGGTCATTACGCTCATCCCTACTGGAGAGGACGTTGAGGGAGCCCATGCACCTTATGGGGCTGGAGGAAGCCCCGGGTAAGTATAACCACTTGACCACTGAGTTTTTTACCCCTTGAGGAGCAGAGGAATTTTCACCTGTCAGCGCTCCTCCCATTCTTTCGCCAATAACTTAATCACTACTAATCACAGCGAAATTATCTATATCTTGGTTTTTTTGCCACCAATTAGGCTTTCTTTGGGAGGTACATTACACTAAGAATTATTTTATTCTAAATGGATTTTAATTGGAATAACAAGAAAAAAATTGAAGGAATTCATTATTTCTCAGTTTTCGGCCATTATAGTTATAAGATGTTCTACTGTTGATAAAACCCACACATTTTATTTGCCCATTTGTCCCAGTTATTGCAACATTCAAATGATTTCCCAAGTACAATGTATGACGCCAATATTTTATTTGGAAATAAAGGTGCATTTTTTCAGTTTTGCATCCATCACTATTTACAAGCCCATACATTAAAAAAATAACAGTATATACCCTCTTGACATACATATTAAAAAAAAATCAGTCCCTAAGGTAACTATTTATGTATTTTTTTTAATTCAAATTTTCAGTGTTTTATTAACTAAAATGCATTTTGCAGAAATTTTACTATTTGGCCACAAGATGTCCTCACTCATTATTTCCGATTCACATACGTAAGTACGTGAATCGGAAGTAATGCATGGTAGTGTAACACCAGGAATATACAATGAAGCAAGAATCTAATAGATGCCACATTAATTGACTCAGGGACTTAGATTAATAAATGGGAACTGCGTTCTCATTCATTCATTTCCCCCTAATGGGCAGTGACAGTAGCGCACACGGCTCTGCGTGAGGGAGTGAGCAGCGGTCGCCTACCACTGAACACAAAGATTGATGGCCCTGGGATTTCAAGTGAAAGAAAAAGCACCATGGACCAGAGCTGCACGCAGAGATCAACCAGACACAGGCAGATGACAGTCAGCAGGATTCTCGAGGCTCTAGGGCAGTGGTTCCCAACCCAGCTTCGGGTATGTGTCGCAGTGTCAGCTCTCGGAGGAAAGCAGCGCAGTGGAGGGAGAGCTGTGGGCAGCAGCGGAGAAGGGGGCCATCTCCCCCCCTTCCCTCACCAAGGGTGCTCTCCCTCCCTCGCTCTCTCCTCCGGAACAAACTGCGGTCATGCGTTTGCAGCGGGCGGGACTTACCTTCCGTGTCGCTTCAAGCGTCGGAAGTTCTGGTGCCGCAGCCGCTGCTCTGGATCAGACCAGAGTAGTGGCAAATCATCCTGCGACGAGACCAGACGGAGACACGGAAGGTAAGTTCCGCCCCTCTGCCAGCCACCGCACTTCGTTCCGGAGGAGAGAGCGAGGGAGGGAGAGCACCCTGAGGTACCGCTCTCCTTCCCTTGCTCTCTCCTCCTGGGGGGGGGCACCTGGCTACATATACTGGGCACATATACACCTGACTACATATACTGGGCACATATACACCTGACTACATATACTGGGCACATATACACCTGACTACATATACTGGGCACATATACACCTGACTACATATACTGGGCACATATACACCTGACTACATATACTGGGCACATATACCCCTGGCTACATATACTGGGCACATATACCTCTGGCTACATATACTGGGCACATATACCCCTGGCTACATATACTGGGCACATATACCCTTTGCTACATATACTGGGCACATATACCTCTGGCTACATATACTGGGCACATATACCCTTTGCTACATATACTGGGCACATATACCCTTTGCTACATATACTGGGCACATATACCCCTGCCTACATATACTGGGCACATATACACCTGCCTACATATACTGGGGACATATACCTCTGGCTACATATACTGGGCACATATGTCCCTGGCTACATATACTGGGGACAACTGGCTGTTATGTGCATTTACTGGTGAAAAGCTGTCTCTTATTATGTGCATTTACTGGTGAAAAGCTGTCTCTTATTATGTGCATTTACTGGTGAAAAGCTGTCTCTTATGTACATTTACCGGCGATAAGCTGTCTCTTATGTGCATTTACTGGTGAAAAGCTGTCTCTTATTATGTGCATTTACTGATGAAAAGAGGTTTCTTATTATGTGCATTTACTGGTAAAAAACGGTCTCTTATGTGCATTTACTGGGGAAACGCTATCTCATGTGCATTTACTGGTGAAAGGCTGTCTGTCATTACCTGCATTTACTGGTGAAACGCTGTCTCTTATGTGCATTTAGTGGGGAAACGCTGTCTATCATTACATGCATTTAGTCTACGTGTCACGGAGATCTGAACGTTTGGTTTGATGGGTCACGACTCCAAAAAGGTTGGGAACCACTGCTCTAGGGGAAGGTACATGGGGATCTGCAATGGCTGCAAATGTCACATAAAACTGCCAGCTACCTCTCTAGATAATCTTGCTATAGGTAAATCCTTTCACAGTTTTAATTATAAATATATATATATATATATATATATATATATATATATATATATATATATATATATATATATATATATATATATATATATAAACAAGGCCACACATTTCATAATAAGGTTGTGGAAGTAGCCATCTGTGCCTTTCTGACTCTTACCTATGACGTATACTTCCTTAACATCACTTTGAGCAGATGGGGTTTCCCTGTCAGACTGGGGGCTCCAATACATACAAGTATATTCAGCCTGATCTGTTTTTGTGATGTTCTGCATCATATGTAATCCTTTGTGCGAAAAAGGTCCCATGATCTCTTCTCCTTCTCTGTAGATGCGATAGACGGTTACCCGGACTGGAGAAGGAGCTACACACTCCATAGTCACATTTTCTCCCATTATGAATGCTGCATATGGAGGTACGACATTTAGCAATGGAGCACTGGACAAGGCTGAAATAGTGAGATTAAAAATAACATATTTTGTATTAGAGTTAAGGAATATTCTTATTACCCTATCAATATGAACCACCAATTTAAAAAAAACAGGAAGAGGAAAAAAACAGGAACTTATTTTGAAATTCAAGTTTTGGCCATGTAACTGTGTAACCCGATTTATCCGTTAGAACTGGGCTCCGGCTGAGAGGAATCCACCAGACATGGACTCAGATGAAATTATCAAAGATTTATTTGCGACCTAATGGTGGTCACTGGTAGCTTCAATCAAACCGTAACACTTCAATAACACAATACACCTCCCTTGCACATCACAGGTCAAAATACATAATCTTCTAGCGGAATAAAAAGGTTAAGTTACATACAAATTATATATGAAAGGTGGGCTACAACGGTCTTCTTGTACAACAATCAATCACTTTACAGCATGTTTACATCACAGTACCACTGTTGGGGCGTGGGCTGGGAAAGGGGATGGTCTACTGAGCAATTTCAGTTTCTAAACAGTTCTCAGTCCCTTGCACCCAAGTCCAAGCTATATTGCTCAGCAAAACCTTAGGGGAACTCGTGACAGTTCTTAAAGATGGTGCTGAACAGTTTTCACAGTTCGTTGGCTGATCCCATAAGGGTGTTCACCTTGCTCAAAGATCTTTACCCTTAATAATCTACCACAAATCCACTTTACACTTAACACACCTGTCTGGATAGAGCCTCCCAAAATAACAAACAAAATAAAATATAAATCAAACAATCAAAAAGGGTTAGGAAAATAAAAGTAAACAAAATAAAGTATAAAAGTGACCAATGCACCCAGCTATACCACTCAGATCACCCTCCCACAATATAACTCTCTTTTGGTGCACTTTGACTTTTAGGCTGAATGAACTCTAATTTAGAGTTGTTGCAAAACTTGTACTCCAAGTAAGTGAACTCTGTATCTTGGTCAGAGGTCAGTTCACTCCTCAGGGTAGCACACTTTTAGTATCACAATACGCAATGCAACACCTCCTTTTTTTCACTTATCTTCTTTAATACTGACAGGTTCTCTTTACTCTCACGACCTTAGTTATCTCCTCGCTCTTTAGGACCGTGTACTCAGGTAATATGCATAAATCACACTTTGGTTCACTTCTTGTATCACTCGCTTAGTAACACTTCAGAACATAGTACAGAAGAACACATGGACTTCAACTCTTGACTTGAAACGGACTTGACAGGCACACTGTCTCTGAATCAGGCTTAAAGCAAGTGGGTGGCTGTGTCAGCTCAGTGGGGTGCTTAACCACTTAAAGACCAGCTAACACCCATAGGCGTCAGCAGGTCTTAAGTGGGTTACCATGGAAACGGTCAGTTCACGGAGGGTGTCTCCATGAACAGCCGGAGAGCCGCCGATTGCTGCTCGCCGGCAAAATGTAAAGATGCGGGGAAGAAATCCCCGCTGTTTACATCATATGGATATCCGTCCTGCGCAGCTCACAGGGGGAGAGGGACGGAGCGCCGAAAACACTGCGGAGGGGGGCTTTGAAGAGCCCCAGCCCCCCCCCCCCCCGCAAAGCGCAGCAAGCCGGCGGCGATCAGACCCCCCCAGGAGGACATCCCCCTAGTGGGAAAGAAAGGGGGTAAGTCTGATCGCCCTGGCTCTTTCCTGATCTGTGCTGCGGGCTGGAGAGTCCACCCAGCACAGATCAGGTAAACCACCCCTGGTCCTTAAGTGGTGGAGGCTGATAATGTCTCTTGTAACAGAAAGGCTTCACACTCAATACACTTCATATAGTCAGCAGCAGATTCCTTCACTTTAGCTGGCAGCAACAACTGTATCTGTATCATCAATACAATGTCTCTGTATCTTTTAAGGCCTTTGCACACAGATAGTCTCTAGTAACAGCACCATGAACAGGCCTGACCTCTTCAGGTTCTGGGTTGCTATATTTCTATCTCAGAAAGCCTCTGCTGAACACTGGCTACTAACTGAACACACACTGTAACTTGAAGTTGGCTCTAGGGCCCATACTCATCTGGCTGCCGGATTTCCTTTCTGTCCAGGCTAGCTCGGATTTGCTCTGTGTACGCTGCCTCTGGGCAATGGTTACTGTCTGGCCTGATTGCCGCTGTCTCTCTGCTTTGCTATGGTTGCTGCATGGCTGCCGGGGTCCCCTCTTAGCCTCTGGGGTGACTGCTGGTCCCCGCTCTCTCTGCCGCCTCCTGACTCCTTAAGTTCCTCTCTCCACTCCACACGACTGGTGCGCTCTGGCTGGTTCTAACCAGTTCCCTCCGGCTACACCCTTCTAGCTCTGCCCCTCCGCGCCTGCGCTGTAGCTTCCAACAGGCCGTCCTGTGTGAATTCTGGCCCATTTCCACAGCATATCATCTTGCTGACATGGGAGAGGGTCTGCTAACTGACTGGCAACCCTGACAATTGTGTGTGTGTGTGTGTGTGTTTACGGTGCTTTCTGACTTTTTTTTTTCTCAGTATTGATTATAGTGATGAAGGGTTGGAAAATACAAATATAGGCTTCAGTGGCGGACACAGCCAGCAGTGGGCCCCTGTGCAAAATCTCAATTGTGGGCCCCCATGACCGCGGCAAAAAATGGGCGTAGTTATAACCTGCAAAAATGGGTGTGGATAGAACCTGCGGCGTCTAGCGCCGCAAAAAATGGGCGTGGCAATGACCAGATAAGGGCGGAGCTAACTGTAATTTAAAGTGATCCCGGGGTGAGAGTGATATGGAGGCTGCCATATTTATTTCCTTTTAAACAATACTAGTTGCCTGGCGGCCCTGCTGATCTATTTGGCTGCAGTAATAAACTGAATTACACCAGCAACAAGCATGCAGCTTAATCTTCTCAGTTCTGACAATATTGTCAGAAACCCCTGACCTGCTGCATGCTTGTTCAGGGTCTATGGTTGAAAGAATAAGAGGCAGAGGACCAGTACGGCAACCAGGCAACGGGTTTTGCTTAAAAGGAGAGAAATATGGCAGCCTCAATATTATTCTCACCTCAGGTTCCCTTGAAAAGTGCAACGCAAAGACAGTGGGCCCAAGTTTTGGTGACCCTTTCCCCAGAAAATTCACATAATTGTGCAGGTTTTCTCAAGAAAATACACATAATGTGAGCATATTTGCCCAGAAAATACATTCAATCATGTCGGCAGATTTGCCCAGAAAATACATTCAATCATGTCGGCAGATTTGCCCAGAAAATACATTCAATCATGTCGGCAGATATGCACAAAAAATACATTCAATCATGTCGGCAGATATGCCCAGAAAATACATTCAATCATGTCGGCAGATATGCCCAGAAAATACGTGCAATCATGTCGGCAGATATGCCCAGAAAATACATTCAATCATGTCGGCAGATATGCCCAGAAAATACGTGCAATCATGTCGGCAGATATGCCCAGAAAATACGTGCAATCATGTCGGCAGATTTGCCCAGAAAACACATGCAATCATGTAGCAAATTTGCCCAGAACATACATGCAATCATGTGGCAGACCTGCCCAGAACATACACGCAATCATGTGGCAGACCTGCCCAGAACATACACCTGCTAATATAAATAATAAAAAAAAACATTTACTCACCTGCAGCAGCAGACCTCCTGTCCCAGCCTCCATCCGGCGCGCAGCTCCCATGGGTGGTTGGGTGGATAGGTAGCCTGGTGGGTGAGTGGGTAGGTAGGTAGCCTGGTGGGTAGGTAGCCTGGTGGGTAGGTAGGTAGGCAGCCTGGTGGGTGGGTAGGTAGGCAGCCCTTAGCCGGGTGGGTAGGTAGCCTGGTGGGTGGCTGGGTAGCCGGGTGGGTAGGTAGCCTGGTGGGTGGCTGGGTAGCCGGGTGGATGGGTAGGTAGCCGGGTGGGTAGGTAGGTAGCCTGGTGGGTCTTTAGGCAGGTAGCCTGTTGGGTTGGTAGGTAGCCGGGTGGGTAGGTAGCCTGGTGGGTGGGTAGGTAGCCAGGTGGGTGGTTAGGTAGCCGGGTGGGTGGTTAGGTAGCCGGGTGGGTGTGTAGGTAGCCGGGTGGGTGGTTAGGTAGCCGGGTAGGTAGCCGGGTGGGTAGGTAGCCGGCAGGGTGGTTAGGTAGCCGGGTGGGTAGGTAGCCGGGTGAGTGGGTAGGTAGGTAGCCTGGTGGGTGGGTAGGTGCCGGGTGGGTGTGTCGGTAGCCGGCAGGGTGGTTAGGTAGCCGGGTAGGTAGCCGGGTGGGTAGGTAGCCGGGTGGGTGGTTAGGTAACTGGGTAGGTAGGTAGCCGGGTGGGTGGTCAGGTAGCCGGGTGGGTGGGTAGCCGGGTGGGTGGTTAGGTAGCCGGGTGGGTAGGTAGCCGGGTGGGTAGTTAGGTAGCTGGGTAGGTAGCCGGGTGGGTGTGTAGGTAGCCGGGTGGGTAGGTAGCCGGGTGGGTGGGTAGGTAGCCAGGAGGGTAGGTAACCAGCAGGGTGGTTAGGTAGCCGGGTGGGTAGGTAGCCGGGTGGGTGGTTAGGTAGCCGGGTAGGTAGCCTGGTGGGTAGGTAGCCGGGTGGGTGAGTAGCTATCCAGGTGGGGGGCCCGACTCCCAAGGGCGTAGGGCCCGTGGTCGCAGCGGTCGCCTTGGCGACCGGGCCCGGCTCCTGAGGAGGCGGGGGAGGGGCCCGGGGGGCCCATCTCCGTTTGGAGGGCCATGCGCCCGTTCGCGCTGGTAGGAGGGAGCCGCAGCCGCGGGGAGGGCAGCCCGACCTCTTCCTCCCTTCCTCTCCCCGGGGCCCCCCCTCAGATGCAGAGTAAGCGGCTAACGGAAGCGCTATAGGCAGAACTCACCTCCCTGCGTTCCACTCGCCGCTGATCTCCTCTCTGGCTGGCTCTGCATAGATGTTGTTACACACGCAGCTTCCGGCTAAACAGGAAGCTGCGTGTGTAAGCATCTATGCAGAGCCAGCCAGAGAGGAGATCAGCGGTGATTGGAACCAGGGAAGGAGGTGAGTTCTGCCTATAGCGCTTCCGTTAGCCGCTTACTCTGCATCTGAGGGGGGGCCCCGGGGAGAGGAAGGGAGGGAGAGGTCGGGCTGCCCTCCCCGCGGCTGCGGCCCCCCCCTCCATTATGGGGACGGGCAGCTACCTAATCTATCCTGGGAGGCAGCTACCTAATCTATCCTGGGGGGCACCTACCTAATCTAACCTATACTGGGGGGCAGCTACCTAATCTATCCTGGGGGCAGCTACCTAATCTATCCTGGGGGGCACCTACCTAATCTAACCTAATCCTGGGGGGCAGCTACCTAATCTAACCTATACTGGGGGGCACCTACCTAATCTATCCTGGGGGCAGCTACCTAATCTATCCTGGGGGGCACCTACCTAATCTAACCTAATCCTGGGGGGCAGCTACCTAATCTAACCTATACTGGGGGGCACCTACCTAATCTATCCTGGGGGCAGCTACCTAATCTATCCTGGGGGGCACCTACCTAATCTAACCTAATCCTGGGGGGCAGCTACCTAATCTAACCTATACTGGGGGGCACCTACCTAATCTATCCTGGGGGGCAGCTACCTAATCTATTCTGGGGGGCAGCTACCTAATCTAACCTATACTGGGAGGCACCTACCTAATCTATCCTGGGGGCAGCTACCTAATCTATCCTGGGGGGCAGCTACC
This sequence comes from Hyperolius riggenbachi, assembly GCF_040937935.1. Taxonomy (NCBI): domain Eukaryota; kingdom Metazoa; phylum Chordata; class Amphibia; order Anura; family Hyperoliidae; genus Hyperolius; species Hyperolius riggenbachi. Next base: position 478,163,225 of record NC_090646.1, on the reverse strand, counting down.
TAATCTAACCTAATCCTGGGGGGCAGCTACCTAATCTAACCTATACTGGGGGGCACCTACCTAATCTATCCTGGGGGCAGCTACCTAATCTATCCTGGGGGGCACCTACCTAATCTAACCTAATCCTGGGGGGCAGCTACCTAATCTAACCTATACTGGGGGGCACCTACCTAATCTTTCCTGGGGGCAGCTACCTAATCTATCCTGGGGGGCACCTACCTAATCTAACCTAATCCTGGGGGGCAGCTACCTAATCTAACCTATACTGGGGGGCACCTACCTAATCTATCCTGGGGGGCAGCTACCTAATCTATTCTGGGGGGCAGCTACCTAATCTAACCTATACTGGGAGGCACCTACCTAATCTATCCTGGGGGCAGCTACCTAATCTATCCTGGGGGGCAGCTACCTAATCTAACCTAATCCTGGGGGGCAGCTACCTAATCTATCCTGGGGGGCAGCTACCTATTCTAACCTAATCCTGGGGGGCAGCTACCTAATCTATCCTGGGGGGCACCTACCTATTCTAACCTAATCCTGGGGGGCAGCTATCTAATCTATCCTGGGGGGCAGCTACCTAATCTATCCTGGGGGGAAGCTACCTAATCTATCCTGGGGGGCAGCTACCTCATCTAACCTATACTGGGGGGCACCTACCTAATCTATCCTGGGGGCAGCTACCTAATCTATCCTGGGGGGCAGCTACCTAATCTAACCTATACTGGGGGGCAGCTACCTAATCTAACCTATACTAGGGGGCACCGACCTAATCTAATTTATACTGAGGGCACCTACCTATCTAACCTATACTGGGGGCACTTACTTATCTAACCTGTATTGGGGGCACCTAGCTAGCCTATACAGGTGGCAACTAAACTGGCTACCTATATTGGAGGCACCTACCTAACTAACCTATACTGGGGGCACCTACCTATCTAACCTACGCTGGGGGCAACTATTCTGGCTACCTATATTAGAGGCACCCACCTAGCTAACCTGTACTGGGGGCACCTATCTATCTAACTTATACCGGCGGCGCCTGCCTATCTCACCTATACCGGGGGCAACTATACTGGCTTACCTATGCCTGACTACCTATACTGGGGGTACCTATAGCTGGCTATAGGGATTTTGATATGTGTGTGCATCCGTCGGGTGTTGTCGGGGGAGGGGGGGCTGTTGTTGCCGGGGGGGGTCCAAAATCCAGATTCCGCATCGGGGCCCAGAGGTTTGTAGCTACGCCACTGCCGACTCCTATCCTCCCTCTCTCACCTCGGGGGGCCCCCCTCCCGGTATGCGTGGCAGGAGAGCGGAAAATACTTGGAGACATATCGGAGACCAAGCGGCTGGGCCTTTAGCGCCTGCTGGAGCCCCGGAGACTTCCTGTATTTTCCGCTCTCCCGCCGCATGAAGGGGGGCCCCGAGGCATGAGGGGGGGGCCCCGAGGTAGGGGGGGGGAGTCGGGGCCCCCCAGGTAAAAAAAAAAAGTACAATAAAAAAAAAAAAACAGCAATACTTAATGGGCCCCTGAAGCAACGGAACTTCAGGGGCCCTCGTGCGGCGGCACGGCCGTATGTCCGCCACTGATAGGCTTGTGTTTTACTCCAAGACTGAGGCACTGAGGATGTATATGAAAATTATTCACATACTCAAACGATTCACACTGAGGAATTACTAAATCTGGTGGACCCCCTTTATCACATTATATTTTTTTGACAGAAAAATGTGAACATTTCAGTCAGAATTCCTTTGAAATTATTTAAATAAATATTTGTAGTATAAAATGAGCGAGTGTCAGAGCCCTTCCTTTCTCTCCCCTCAGGCTGTGTCAAATTCCTGATGGCCCGCTCCTACTTCTCACTGCATGTTGTGTTGTGATGTCGTATTTCATTTGTTTGTGCCCACACTATTCCCTATCACAGATTCTTTGTGTGTGTGTGAGGTTTTAGGAATGACTAAATAAAACATGGCTACATGCTGAGATAACTTTGCTTTGTCAGGGTCTGTGTCAGATCTAAATAAAGAACATTATTAGTGGGATGGGTGGCAGTGTTTTCAGTGTAATGTGATACTGAACACTTTGCACAGTAAAATGTAATTTATGGGTGAATAAATCTATATAAATCAGAGATGAGCAGAAACTAAGCCAGTGTGAATCTACGCGTCGTCGTAGTTCGCATCTACGCATCATAGTTCGTAGGCGAAGTTTCAAAACTACACTTACACATTTACGCCTAGCGAAGTACCACTATGCGGAGTTTAGGCCCGCTACGCGTAGTTAACATGTGTGTTGCGAAGTAAACTATGAATGCGGTAAACGCGTCTATTTTTCCTGTACGGATCAAATTTCCCCTTGCTTATGCCCAGAAATATTATTGCTCGTTGTATGTGTATAAAATTACACATTGGAAAGGGGAATGTACGTATATAACAGTTCCATATTTGAAAATTTAAAGGGGAATTAACACGGAAATGTTTCCGCATAAGGGCATGAGCATCTGCATGCACTACGCGTAATTTCGTATTTTAACGCGTAGTCTATAAAATGCATCCATAGTTGAAATTTGATTTAGAAGTCGTAGTTTGGCGAAGCATAATTGCAGCAAACTACCCATATTTCCAGCGTAGCGTAGTTGGCTCACAACGATCATCCCTGATATAAATCAAGTGAAGTTGCCATCTCATCTCTTTTGTAACTTACGCTTATGAACAGCACAGGTTGAGCTTGCCTAGACATGGCTTTGGAACTAGCTGAGCCTAAGTAGTAACATTAAACTGCTATGTTCACATATTTCTAGTTTCATTGCCCTGCTAGGAAAACACTTGCTTTGTTACTGACTTCCTCCCACTACTCTCCTCTCACACCTGTGAGGTAATTGGGGAACAATTCCCAAGGGCCAAAAGGAGGGGGCTGTTTAGGGGCTACTTAATTTTTGTATCTGGGGACACCCGAGATGCAGAAGTGGCAATCCTGGTAATAAGGTGACCGTGTTGTAGAACAGACCAAAAGACCAAAACAGTGCAAAAGAATTATCCTTGTTGTAAGTATAATGCGAGTTGCACTATTTTTTAAGTTACTTGTACAAACACCAGTAAAATGTACGTGAATATAAGCCCAGATCCTGCTCAGTGCCACACAATTTTAAAATTCTTCTGCAATGGGGCCAACTGTAACAAGAAGTGAAAACTACCCAAAGTAGTCGCATTAGTTATTTCAATGTCATCCCCTTAATTTTAGTAGTGCATAATCAAGCTATGTTTGCTTCAATATTAGTTTTTATGTGGCCACAGCTAAAGGCAGGTTAATTTTTTAGAACAAGCAGGCACAAGGACATAAGCCCGCTCATGGACATCTGCACCACTGAAACTGAAAGTGGCACATGTGTAAAACTTCACCTCCAAAAATGTATCTGATCCCACGTATGGCAGGCACAGTGCTGTGAGATCAAAGCAACAACAGTGTTCAAGCTTCAGCTTATTTTTCTCATGTGGTTAGTCTGACCTATCTCTGATTGTTTCTACATATACCAACTTTAGCTTGTCCACCATTTTGTTTTAACACTACATGACTTGGTCTTGGTTTGTTCAACATATACTGCCTTATTTGCCCCTTTCTTGTTCACCATACTGTAGGACTGCTGCCTGACCTCAGCTTGTCCACCATGCCGGCTTACTAGTCTTCTTGTAGCTACCCACTGCCAAACCTCTTCATAACAATATCTCACCACCAAGATAGAAGCTGGAGACTTTTCTCAGTTGGTAAAACTCAGAACAAGTTTTAAACATTCTCTTGTGAGCTGGCCAACTCATTTATTTTAATTAAACAGGAGGAGATAAATCCTCTGTTGTCCAAGCTCCAAATTACTTTCTTACATGTTAAGCTTGGCCTGTCCCGTATTGTTGCCATGTGTATTGGTCTTGACTCACTGTATTACCTGAATGTTGCCAAATCTGACCTCAGATTGTCCCCTGCACTGATTGCCTGAATGTTTTTGGACCCAAACTCAGCTTGTTCACTGTATTGCCTCAATGCTTGCCCGGCCTGACCTTGCCCTGTTAACTTCTGGTGTAGGAGGGCCTACAGTACTCCTGGGCCTGCCTAACAATGACCTTCCAGTTTTCAGGAACCCCAATATACACATTATCACTATTAACTACAACTTAGGGTTATTGGAGTAATATGGTGTGGAATGTAGATACAATTACCCAGGAATTGTTCACTTATAACATATGCAGCGATCATTATCCCTCTATAACAAGTGTTTATGTCCTCTATAAGATAAAGGTGCCTGTCATGCTCCCATAATAACAAGTGTAGTAATGTTGCTCTTATAACAAATGTGTCACCATTTTCCCCTTCAAATAAGTAACATAACCATGTTCCCCATATAAAAGTGCGGCCATTATGCCTTATTCCTAACAAATGTGGCCACCATGTGCTCTTAAAACCCCATGCCTAGCCGGGTCTCCAAAATGCACAAATCAATCTGCAGCCCATATCTGCCAGTGCATTCTATCTTGTAAGGGGGTGAAAAATAAAAAAGAAATGGCTGTCCCAGAACCCTTATTGAGATTTGAGTATGGCTTCTGGACAATAGCTAGATTTTAAACTTTTCTCTGTTCTTTCAATATGTAGATAAGTTTAGACACAAGACATTTAACAGTCTTAATGTGTGTGTATTCTTATTTTTTTCATGTTTACTTTATATTTGTTGTATTGTTACTAGTCCATGAGAACTAAAGCTATACTATTAAACATCTCAATACACTATTTAAAATAGCGTGAAGAGCCACACAACAATTGATTCAAACTTCTTCACACTGATTTATTCACGTAACAAAAAAACTATTTATCCCGCACATGAACCCAACACTGCTATGGAAGGAAATGGGTGTGGTGTTTTTGTTTACTGCAATACAGATCAACCAGCTATAAGGCTTGGTTCGAACTTGAGTGGATACAAAATGTCACGGTAAAAGCACATCTGCTCAGGATGCGCTGTGCTCCATCTCATGTCCGTGCTGTCGTTCACATTACCTGCCATTTTGCATCCGCTTTGACTGCCCCTTCCTCTGCCACTGCACAGGCAATAGCCGGTGTACAAAGGCTGAAGGCCAGCAGGAGCATGGGGCTCCCCATTGGTTTAGACCAATTCTCCCTAGCAACAGGGAGGATTTTCATTGGTCCACCATGAACCATTGATAATCTTCCTTGTTAATAAGGAGGATTCCCATTAGAGAGCCCCATGCTTCTGCCAAGTTCTGTGTGTTGTCTGTGTATACCAGCGTCTCCTCTGCAATGGACCGAGCAACGGGCACCAGCGGTGGTGGAACCGAATCCACAGGACAGGTGAGTATGCCTTTTCCATGAGGTGATCAGTCTAGTGAGAACAGACACTGTCGATTTTAACAGGTTTTCAGCAGAGTTCAGATGCTGAAGTGAGAATAGCAAAAAGGCATGCAGAGGCTGGTGGGCGTCCTCGGGTATCCAAGTACAGCAGACTGACAGGGCGTGCAGAGGCAGACACACTACCTGGGGGAGAGATTACAAAGCCTGCCAAACGGCCAAAACACGGGGAGAGCCCATCCTAAATTACCATACGCTTTCAACACTACTTGGAACATGTGAGTGCAAACTGATTTTACTGAGTAACAAAGTATTAGCAGTATTACGCTATGTGAGGCATTTATATTATGGTACCTGGAAAGCAATATTTAAAGGCATAGAAGAACGGTATCTTTACTAGAGGAGTGAACCATACTGAGCCAGAGTGGTGGGGGGCGACCTAGGAATGGTCTCAATGTGCCATCTGACCTAGTAGAGGGTCTTAACACACGGTGAGTGGCTCATTAGGGGTGTGGTGGAGGCTATGCTGTAAGAAGCCCTGAAAGATATCTAGGCCCTGAGAGGGACACCGATCAGCAGGCCAGTGAAACATCAGAGACTTTTGCTTATTATTTGCATATTTGGACTAGTGCTATTGTTGGATTCATTATGACTATTTCTTAATTTGCACATGGTTGTAGTTATGTGTGCCTTCTGTTGATCATGCTTAGTGAGCTGTGTGCACATTTCTCTTAAATTGTATTAGATGTATAGATGAGGAGTCTGGCAATAAAACAATTCCTCAGAAAAGTTCAGGGTAAAAAATATACTCACAGGAATAGAGAAAAAAAATTAAACAAAAACATAACAGCTGCTACAGCAGATAAGCATCTAAACTGTCTTGGCTCAGTAAAGAACAGTCTACACTTTAAACACGGACATAATAATTGCATTCACATATGACACAGGCATCTAAGATGTAGTCATCCAGAAAGTACCGTATACAGGAACTGGAAAAGCAGAACCTGGCAAAATATCTTGTGTTGTCATCCTGTCCAGCTTCCATGAGATGTGCTTGTTGCATTAAAACCACAAAAACAACTTCTCTATAACTAAGCCTCAAAAGATCCTCAAATCTAACTTGACCGAATATGAGAGACCCGGCCAGTGAGAGAGGTCCGGGGGCCCCTGGCCATCGTGCGAACCAATCGTGTGTTTTTAAACATTTTTTTTTTTCAGCTCTAGGACATGGCAGACAGGTGAGCGGTTAGGGAGGGACCCCTGTGGGAGGAATGCCTGCACGGGGCGGTCCTGCTAGCGACGCAATCTTGCGATTTGCGTCCAACTGAAGCCTCCCACCTGAATGCTAATGGCTGCTAGATGTGGTATGGCAGGTAAAGGGTGTATGACAGTGCATCCTGATTGGCTGACGAGCACCTGCTGACGACTTAAATGTAGCTGCATACATGTATTGCTGTGTTCTATTGCTTGTGTGTGTCGAATTTAGCATTCAGTATGAAGGCAGTGTTGGTGGGTTTTCTGGATGTGAGAGGTCCAGAGCCTGGGTGTGAGAGGTCCAGGCCCACCTGCACTCCCCTCCAGGTATCGCGCATTGGCCTTGGGGCCCCGGCCAGTGAGAGAGGTCCGGGGCCCCTGGCCATCGTCCGAACCAATCGTGTGTTTTTAGACCTCCAGAAAGTAAGAGCCTTTTTCTTTAATCTGCCACAAAAATTATTCTTTCTGTGTAATATAAAATGCATTTGTAAAAGTACCGGTAATCTCTTCTCTCCCCATGCCACTTGTCACATGTCTGAAGGAAGCTGGAAAAACTTGTAAAAATATATGATAAATGCTTATTGGATACCCGAGGTGATATGTGACATGATGAGATAAATGTGTATGTACAGTGCCGAGCTCACCAATAACTAGGCTTTGTTTCTTTTTTAATTTTCTCTGCCTGAAAGTTAAAAATCAGGTATACAATTGACAGTCTCTGCTTGGGTGAGGACTGGGCCGGACTATCACGTAACCCTCACTGCTCAGGAATTACAGCCATAAAACATTTTTTTAGCAGAAAATGCATTCTGAGAGCAGAAAGGAGATAAAAAGGGGCAATAGTTCATGGATTTTAGCTCTTGCATACTTTAATGAATGTCATTAAGAAGAGGTCATGATGAAACAGTAGAAACTTAAAATTTATATTTAAATATAAAATAAAACTGAGGGATAGCTAAAAAGTCACTTTTAGGAGAAGGAGGATAGATACAATTATTTATCTCATCACTTTTCTTTTACCTCAGATGTCCTTTAACTACTTCAGCCCTCAGCAGTGGCGTAGCTAAGGAGCTGTGGGCCCCGATGCAAGTTTTACAATTGGGCCCCCAAGCACTCTATACACAACAATTTATACGGCGCACCAAATTCTGCCTAGGACAACCACAGTGTCAGAGGAGCAAACATGGGATGGGGAACAGTTTGTTAGTGATCACTACTATTTAAAGTATCTATAGAAGTGATTATTACCAGCACAGGACCAATAGAGAGCTTATACTATAGTTGAGGGAGGGCCCTTCGGGGCCCCTCTGGCCCAAGGGCCCCAATGCACCCCCTATTGCTACGCCCCTGGCCTTCAGTCGTGTTTCACTTTATGCATCCAAGCAATTTTCACCTCCCATTCATTCGCATATAACTTTATCACTACTTATCACAATGAACTGATCTATATCTTGTTTTTTCCACCACCAATTAAGGCTTTCTTTGGGTGGTACATTTTGCTAAAAGCTGCTTTACTGTAAATGCATTTTAACAGGAAGAATAAGAAAAAAACTGAAAAAATTCATTATTTCTCAGTTTTCGGCCATTATAGTTTTAAAATAATACATGCCTTCATAATTAAAACCCACGTATTGTATTTGCCTAATAGTCCCGGGTATCACACCATTTAAATGATGTCCCTATCACAATGTATGGCGACAATATTTTATTTGGAAATAAAAGTGCATTTTTTCCGTTTTGCATCCATCACTATTTACAAGCTTATAATAAAAAAAAAATAGAAATATTTACCATATTTTTCGGAATATAAGACGCTCCGACATATAAGACGCACCTAGTTTTAGAGGACAAAAATCAGGAAAAAAAATTAACTAAACCTAGATGCGTCTTTGGTGCAGGGGTGTCTTATTAACCTACTCCCCTCTAAAATGTCTCTATCTAAGCTACACTGGCCAGCTACACTACACTTCACTAACTAACCCCTTCTGCCCCCACCAACTACACTACACTTCACTAACTAACCTCTGCTTTCCCCACCAACTACTCTACACTTCACTAACTAACCTCTGCTGTCCCCACCAACTACACTACACTTCACTAACTAACCCCTTCTGCCCCCCACCAACTACACTACACTTCACTACACTTCACTAACTAACCTCTGCTGTCCCCACCAACTACACTACACTACAATTCACTAACTAACCTATGCTGCCCCCACCAACTGCACTACACTTCACTAACTAACCCCTTCTGCCCCCCACCAACTACACTACGCTACACTTCACTAACTAACCTCTGCTGTATCTCACCTGATCCTGCCGCCGCGCTCCTGTCCTCCATCTGCGGTAATCCGAGGCTGCCCGATCATCCACATTCATGTCTACTGTATCATGAGACTTCCCACTCATTAAGGATGCAGCTCTTTGGCGTCCCATCCGCCGCTTTCCTCATCGCTGCAGTCTCGGTATATAGACTGCAGCCTTCCTGTGTACGCGTTCCTCTGCCGATACTCTTCCTAGTTACCGCGTCATAGGCACTTCCTAATTACAGCGCACGTGACGTCAGGCGCACGTGCGCTGCGGGTCACACAGAAGAGGCACTGTAACCAGGAAGTGCCTATGACGCGGTAACTAGGAAGAGTATCGGCAGAGGAACGAGTACACCGGAAGGCTGCAGTCTATATACCGAGACTGCAGCGATGACGAACATGGCGGATGGGACGCCAAAGAGCTGCATCCTTAATGAGTGGGAAGCCTCATGATACAGTAGACATCAATGTGGATGATCGGGCAGCCTCGGATTACCGCAGATGGAGGACAGGAGCGCGGCGGCAGGATCAGGTGAGTATATTCCGGGGCCCAAAACCGTATATATATAAGACGCACCCACTTTTTCCCCCCAGTTTTGGGGAAGAAAGTGTGTCTTATATTCCGAAAAATACGGTAATCTTTACATTAATATTTAAAATATTTAAAAAGTTTAGACCCTTAGGTAAATATTTACTTTTTTTATTATTATTATTATAATAATTATTTCTTTTTTACTGAACATTTTATTTGGGTATTTTTGGGAGGGTGGGATATAAATAGTATTTTTTTAATGTACATATGTGATTTTTTTTTTATGTAGATGAAGTTTTACTATTTGGCCACAAGATGGCAGCCATGAGTTTGTTTACATTACATCCCGCTAAGCGTAACGTACGCTTAGAGAGACATAATGGGGACGTGACAGGCAGAAAGAGCGAGGCTTCCGAGAGAAGCCGTCGCTTTTTCTGACGGGGAAAGGGATCAGTGATCGGTCACCATGTCCCGATTCACTGCTTCCCTGGCTAACGAACCGCGGGCTGGGAGCACGGGTGCACGCACGCGATCGGCAACGGGAGCGCACATGCGGCCTTTTGGACGTATGCTATACATCCAAAAGGCCAAAGTAGTTATTTAAAGAAGATGATTAATTATGTGGAGAAATAATCAGGTATGCAGTGGCTCTTGAAGCAGACCCAAACCAAACATTTTTTTAATTCAAAATATTTAGTTGCACCACTCTGAGCATACAAAGATAAATTAACACTCCTTCAAGCCTATGAGCATTTCAGTGCATGCTTTTCACCCTTCTCTGTTCATAACTAGGGTTATACAGGTGGCAGCCATTAGTAATTCCTCCTTTGCCGGACACCACCTACTCCAGCATTTTGCCGGATTCTGTCACGGCAATATGAAAGGAAGGGAGGGGGCTCCTCCAATAAACATAAAATATTTTATATTTGTCATCATGCAGCTGAAAAAAGGCTGCTATTTATTATTATAATTTAGAAAATAGATTTTATTCCTGAAATCTTGTATTTTTAATTTGGGTCCACTTTAAGGTGCCAATGCATGTAGAGATGTATGGGCAGATTGACCAAAAGATAGATTTCTCTCTGATCACCTCTGATAAGCGAGAGATGTTTTGGCTGCCCATTCACTGCAGGGCCGATTCCAGATTGATTTCAGCATGAAATCTCTCAGGAATTGACCTCTGGATGCTGCACCCGCTGCTGTTCCACCAATAGTGAATTTTTTACCCCCACGGTGCCTAGGGCAGGTTTAAACTTTTTGCTGCCTGATGGTGAGGATGCAAGAATTTTAAGAAAATGTAACCCACCCTTCCTACCTTTTCTGACATGTCATCATGCTCTCTTCCTGCAGATTATTATACCACCTTGACATTTTATAGAATCCTCCCCTGCTATTTCGCTATATACCCTGACCACCCATACACATTTTTTTCATGTGCTTTCATATGCCACCTGTTTCCTCCATGCATTAATTGCATCATGAAGTGTGAATGTATAGATTTCAGCCAGGTACAAGCATGGGAAACTACACACACACTAAACTAGACATGCACAGAAACAATAAACACAGAGTCTATTGTTTCCAATTAGATACACTCTGCATGAAGATGATAAAAGACTAACTAAAGCCTTTAATGCTGGGAATGCACGTCAAGATTTTGCGGCAGAATCGTTCCGATAGATGCCTTCGATAGATAAAATTCCGTCATGTCCGATTCTCCGCTCGATTCTTTTCCACTCGATTTCTCATAGAAATGAATGGAAAAAAGATAAGAAAAACGAGCGGAAGAATCGAATGGTTAATAGATTGCGCGGAGAATCGACCACAAAAAATGTTACGTGTATTCCCAGCAGTACACACGCACCAGCCTGCTGCCTGATTATCGTCTGACTTTAGTCTGTTGGATGATAATCAGGCATGTGTACGCGCACAAAGGACTAGACCCACAGTACATATGCCCTATCCAACCGTCGGATCTACTCGCACGACTGTTGGGCTAATATTATGCAGTTGTTTGCGTGTGCACTATAAGCCGTTTGAATGACTTGTACTTGTTTTCAGTGGGGCCGTATTATGCAGTCCGTCCAGGGACGTAACAATAGGGGATGCAGCCCCTACATCCTGTTTAAACAGGAAGTAGTATGAAGCACTTAGAGATCGGAACCTCCGGCGGTGGATGGAGGTATGTGTCCTGCCTGCCGCTGCTGCTGCCAGTGATAGATGCTGGAGGGGGAGCGCTGAGAGGAGAGCCCGAAGTGAGGGAGGAGGGGGACTGTCCCCCTTCCCCGTCGATGGCCAATGCTACTCCCCTCTTGCTGCGACCCCTCCTGCGCCCCCCCCCAAATTGGCCCTAAGTGGGCACCAGGGGAGGGGGGCATCCAAATTCTTGCAGGGGAGCCTGGTGACTTCTAGTTATGCCCCTGAGTCCATCATTCTGCTTGCATGCGCAGTATGTAAATAAGTTGTCACGCTCGGCCGTGCTCTGTGCAGTTGGTAACTCCCAAATATATGCAGACGTCCAGGATTTGATGCAAGTGATGTTTATTTACAGTGAAAGGAGCATGCAATGTTCAAAGCAGGGTTTCCAAAACATGATCCACCAAGAACAGGTTGCAACACAAGTTCAAGATCAATAAGCACGGTGGCGTAGTGGTTAGCTCTCTCCCCTTGCAGCGCTGGGTCCCTGGTTCGAATCCCAGCCAGGGCACTATCTGCAAAGAGTTTGTATGTTCTCTCCGTGTCTGTGTGGGCTTCCTCCGGGCACTCTGGTTTCCTCCCACATTCCAAAAACACACGGATAAGTTAATTGGCTCCCCCTAAAATTGGCCCTAGACTACAGTACTTACACTACATAATATAGACATATGGCAATGGTAGGGATTAGATTGTGAGCTCCTTTGAGAGACAGTTAGTGACAAGATATATATATATATACACTGTACAGCGCTGCGTAATATGTCGGCGCTATATAAATACTAAATAATAATAAATAATAATATTACCCAGTGAATGGCAAACGGATACGAGTCCAGGAACAGATATGCAGGTTGAATCAGGAACAGACATGCAGGTTATCCAGGAACAGGTATACAGGTTTAACCACTTGAGGACCACAGTGATAAACCCCCCTAAAGACCAGGCTGCTTCTTACTTAATTGGCCACTGCAGCTCTAAGGCCAAGCTGCAGGGACGCACAACACAGTACACGAGTGATTCCCCCCCCTTTTCTCCCAACTAACAGAGCTCTCTGGTGATGGGGTCTGATCGCCCAATCCCCCCCCCCCCCCCCCCCTTGTGTTTTTTTTTTTTAAATAAATATTTATGTTCTTTGTAAAAAAAAATCCTAGTTCTCTTTTTTTTGTGTTCTTCCTAATCCCCTCCCCCCAGCCCGCCAATCACAGCGATCAGCTGTCATAGGCTTCTGCCTATGAGAGCCGATTGCTCTCTTGTCCCCCAGGGGGATCGCAGCGCTGCACTGTGTAAATAGACGGCGTGATCGCCGTCTAACAGTCTCCCGAGCGGCGACTGAAGTCGGGGCGGAACTCCGCCCCCCGAGCAGGAGATGCGCGCAGCCTGCATGCGATCTCCTGCAATTCCCAGCCCCAGGACTTGACGGCTGACGCCAAGTGGCGTTAGGCGGTCCTGGGGCTGCCGCCATGACCACGCCCCTTGGCGTGGGGCAGTCTTTAAGTAGTTAACCAGGAACATGCATACAGGCAAGGAATCCAGATACTCAGGACATGAACAGGTATTCAGGCATGAAGTCCAGATACTCAGTGCAGGAACAGGCATACAGGCATGAACTCCAAGAGCTCAGGACATCAACAGGAACATAGGCTTGGAATCCACATATTCAGAACAGGAACTAGGATACAGGACATGAACACTAGATACAAGAGTCAGCGAACAGGGAAGCTGAGGTCCAGCTGCACTAAAGCTAGGCTAGACAATACAATGCAACAGCAAAGCCTGCTGGGAACTCAGGATGCTAAATGCTTCCACTAATGGAGCAATCACCCTGCAGGTGATGGAACACTCCCATGCATATGCAAATTGTATCAAGTCACTGCCAGCTCATTGCTGCAGTAACAGAGAGTCCTGACACATGCATATGCAAATTGGAACAGCTCCAGTGCTTGCTGATCACTGCATAGGCAGGGAATCCTGACATAAGTTGGTTGTTTAGTCGTGTGGGCATACAGGTTGTGTGGTTGGTCGTATTTTTTGCTTGTTGGACGTGTGTACACAGCTTAAGATAAGTGTTATGGCACAGGTTTAAACCAGACTTCCTCATACATTCAACAAACATGACTACCCTTATTCTGACAGTTCCCATTATAAAAATCATCATTTCATGTTACATACAGCTATCAGTACAAATTAAAAATTGTTTTTTTATCGACTACAAAGTCCCATGTGGATAATATACTTTAAGCTTCAGAATAATCTCTAAAATATTGCAATGGTGTCATACCTGTAACAGTGATAGTCTCTGGCATACTTTTTGATGAACTGAACGTCCTCTGGTGTCCAGATATCCTGTATTCGCAATCATATTTCCCAGAATCCCTTGTTCTCAAACTGTCAATACGGTGCTTTGAGCTCATGGTGTCATGGTAGCTATCAAGCTTACTAGAATCCTTATGAAAATAATAATTGACCTGAATATTTATGGGTGGGTGTTCACATTCCAGAATGACAGATTCTCCTTCAAAGTAAAGTGATTCCTTGGGAATTACCTTCAGTGTTGGGGTACTTGGTTGATCTAAAAACAAGAAAAGTGAAGTCATGTTTAATTCTAATATAAGAAAATAATGCAAGCTGACCTAGTGAGAGCACCTGAACATCTCACTGCCTCCCACTGCAGCACTACAGTTCCACGCTGATCAGTATGTAATGAAGCACTTACCCCTTCTCTCACACCCTCCCACTGCTCCCAGTGTGTTTATAAAAACAACAGGTACTGTGCTAAAGAGTACCTAAAGTGTAAAAGAGCCTATCATGCCAGGCTCTGTTTTAGGGCTGGTTCAGACGGACGTTTGGAGGCGTCGCGTTCAATGGGGTCGCGGTGGCAATGCGTTCAGGCTTTCAGCAGCGTTCGCGTTGCGTTCGGATGCGGTCGCGTTATTTATTCCCCTAGGGGGACATTAGCTGTCGCGGTTAACCGCCCCTGGAAGCAACATGTAGCTTCCAGGGGCTCCTTGAACACCAGTGAAAATCGGGACCCGAACGCCGCATTCGTGTAAATGCGCGTAAAAGCTTGGTACAAACGCTCCCATTTACTTGTATGGGAGCGTTTAACGCCAAGCCCCGAACGCTGGCAGTAAACGCTCCACAAGCGTCTGTCTGAACCAGCCCTTAAACAAAAGCTTAAAAAACAAACACTTACCTAAAGAGAGGGAAGGCTCTGGGTCCTATAGAGCCCTTCCTCTCCTCTCCTGGTCCGAATCCTCCCGCAGTGGCAGAGTACAGTCTTCCACCCATTGGTCGAAGAATGCTAACGGGGGAGCCAGTGCTGGAACGAGGGGATTGTGAGAAGAACTGGAAGGCTCTATAGGATCAAAAGCCTTTCCTCTCCCTAGGTAAGTATCTGTTTTGGGTTTTTTTTAGCTTCAGACTCACTTTAAAGAGACTCTGCAACAAAAAAAAGTTCCTCTGGGGGGTACTCACCTCAGTAGGGGGAAGCCTCAGGGTTCCAATGAGGCTTCCCCCATCCCTGTAGCTGCAGGCAATCCAGCGTTGGCTCCCCCGAAGTCTCCTGTAATCCACGCTCAACAAGCCTGACAAGGCTTGCTATATTTACCTTCCCTAGCTCCAGCGGGGGCGCTGTTGCAGCTCTCAGCACAGAGATAGGCGAAAATAGCCGATCTCTGTCTGGTCCGCTCTACTGCGCTGGAGACTTGCGCCTGCGCAGTAGTGCGGGCCAACAGCGATCGGCTATTTCCACTTATCTCCGAGCGGAGAGCCGATACTGCGCTTGCGCTGGAACCAGGAATGTAAATATTTACATCCCTGCTGTTCGGAGGGCCAGATCGAGAATGCCATGGGACACAGGAGGACGGGGGGGAAGCCTTGATAGGATCTGGAGGCTTCCCCCACCCGAGGTGAGTACCCCCAAGGGAACTTTTTCTCGTTACAGGTTTTCTTTAAGTGATGAGATAGACATTTGTATGTACAGTGCCAAGCATACAAATAAATATGCTGTGTTGCTTTTCTTTTTTTCTCTGCCTGAAAGAATAAGCTATTGAACTGACAGTTTTTCTCCAGTAGGGACCCAGTCTGGACTATAATCTCCTTCACTGATAAGGAACTGCAGCTTTCCTGGCAGAGAACTGAGCTTCTGAGAGCAGGGGATAGATAAAAAGGTCAATACTGAAGTATAACTTAAAAGATACAGGTGGCTGCCAAGCCAGGGGCAGGCTAGGCCAACTTGGTCGGAGGTTTCTGAGGAGCTTTGGCAGATTTAGTAAACACGGCAGAGACTGCGTTCCCAGAGCGTTAAAGGGACACTTAAGTCAAACAAAAAAATGAGTTTTACTCACCTAGGCCTTCCATATAGCCCCCTGCAGCTGTCCGGTGCCCTCGCCGTCTCCCTCCGATCCTCCTGGCCCCGCCGGCAGCCACTTCTTGTTTCGGTGACAGGAGCTGACAGGCTGGGGACGCGAGTGATTCTTCGCGTTCCTGGCCACAATAGCGCCATCTATGCTACTATAGCATATATCATATACCATATAGCAGCATAGAGGGTGCTAATGTGTCTGGGAACACGAAGAATCACTCGCGTCCCCAACCTGTCAGCTCCTGTCACCGAAACAGGAAGTGGCTGCCGGCGGGGCCAGGAGGATCGGAGGGAGATGGCGAGGTCACCAGACAGCTGCAGGGGGCTATTGGAAGCTCTAGGTTAGTAAAACTCATTTTTTTTGTTTGACTTAAGTGTCCCTTTAAAATAGGGTTTATGTGCAATGCACAAACCATGATCCCCAAAATATGCATAAAAACCATGAGTCTGGACTAAGGCTTTACTGCTTAGTGAGTGAAATTAACATGGATACTCTCAAGAGAAAGACAACTGAAAGTGTCACATTTATATGTGACACTTTCATATCTAGTTGGCCTTCAGATATGACAGCACGTGGTGGGCAGGGTGAACAAGGAGACAGTGATGAGCGAAAACGATGATATTCTTTTTGCATTCTTTTTTGTGAAAATAATGATAAATTCAACTTGCCATTTAAAATCATCTTGTAATAAGGTTGTGGTTTTTGTATCTTTTTGCTAAAATATAATAAGCACTTTTTCACATTTCCATGGTAAAAATATGGTTACTGTGCCAATAAAATATTGTTCCCAAAACAAAATTAAAAAAAAAATAAATAAAGATTTTTCACATTTTTGCGAATTTTAACCATATTGAAAAAATACAATGTATTTTCACAAAAATGTTCTCGAAAGTGAAAATTCGAAAATACCATTTTCGATACAAAAATGACTTTGGCGAAAACTTGCGAGCAACGCTGCCAGTCGGCAGTCGGAGGCTGTTGTACACACGCTGGACTATTGTCAGAAGCGGTCTTTAATGACTGCCACAGCTTACTTTAATCTAGCATTTAATGCTAGATTAAAGTCGATTTGTACAGGCCAACAGAACAATGGAGGGATTTCATCCTACACGGTTTCCTCATGTTCTATTACAAAAAGCACACACTTCCTTAACAGTAGTGCTCACTGCTTCTAAAAAGCTGAGCACAGGTTGCAGGAACACTGCTTTAGGGTGCAAAAGAGGCATTTCAGCAAGGGAAGGAGATGTGCAATGTACATATATTATCTGTGAAATTGTAGGTACATTCATCAAATAGTATTTGTGTCAGGGGAACAAATACTTTGTAAGGTACTTACCCAGGACAGTCAGTGACACTGGAAAGCTGCGGTCTGATTCCTGTCTTCCCCTGGAGTCTGACACCCAATACAAACAGCTGTAGGAGCCACCATCACTCCTTTTCGCTGAACTGATTCTGTACTTGTTAGCTTCACTCTCTTGAATTGTTTGATCATTCTTGAAGAATGTATATCCGTGCACTCTGAAGTCTACTGATGCTTGGCACTGCAGAGTAACTGGTTCTCCTGTCAGGTATGTGGCGTATCTGGCTGAGGAGGTGATGCTTGGTTGCTGAAGATAGCCTGCAAACAAAATAAGGACTCATTTCTCTCTTAAAAATACGATTGAATTCATTATGGGTGACACAATGTTTTCTGGTGAGCAGTGGCATAACTACAATTCATGGCCCCCTTCTCTTGCCTCCCCTTGATGCCCTTCACAGCCTTAGTGCACATCTTGCAAGGGTCATAAAACAAGTGTGGCCATCATGATCTTCACGCCCATAACAAGTGTGGCCACAAAAACAGGTCCATAGGAAAATGGCGCCTTTGAATAATGGCGCACAGTAATGGCGATAATTTTTTTGCCGCTTATTGTTATTTAACATTTAGCTATAAAACTATAGAACATTAAATACCGTTTTGATCATTGACTATATCCCTGTAAAACGTTAACTACCGTTATAAGAAGTAGGAGGAAAAATGATTGTACAGGGCAGCTGGCTGCGCTGCTCACACTAATTACTGTATGGTGCCAGTCACTAACACACACTGACCTGTCTACATAAACTCCTCCCCCCACCTACACCTAACACTAACCTTAGAGAGAAGAGGCTCAGCACAATGTAGAAATGTATTCAAGCTATTTAATAAAACATAGCTCTTTATTTGGTTCCTTTAAAGGGGAACTGAAGAGAGAGGTATACAGAGGCTGCCATATTTATTTCCTTTTAATCAATACCAGTTGCCTGGCAGCCCTGCTGATCCTCTGCCTCTAATACTATTAGCCATAGCCCCTGAACAAGCATGCAGCAGATCAGGTGTTTCAGACTTTAAAGTCAGATCTGACAAGATTAGCTGCATGCTTGTCTCTGGTGTTATTCAGGGTAACAGTAAATTCGGGCGCCTGAGGCTAGTGGACAAATCGGGCGCCGCCATTCACTCCTATAATAAATATCGTTTAATGGGCGCCCGATAGGAAAAAAGGGCGCCGGAGAAAAATAACGTTTTAAAAGCGGCGCCCGGAGACTTAATGTTTTATTACTGTTTCTCATGATTACACATTATTTAATGATTTATACATTTTTAAATTTTATTTTTAAACGAAAAACAGTACAATATTTTTTTTTAAACATTATTTTTAAACGAAAAACAGTACAATTTTTTTTTTTTTACATTATTTTTAAACGAAAAAACCAACAGGGGGGTCTTAGGTTTAGGCACCAACAGGGGGGTCTTAGGTTTAGGCACCAACAGGGGGGTCTTAGGTTTAGGCACCAACAGGGGGTCTTAGGTTTAGGCACCAAAAGGGGGGTCTTAGGTTTAGGCACCAACAGGGGGGTCTTAGGTTTAGGCACCAACAGGGGGTCTTAGGTTTAGGCACCAACAGGGGGGTCTTAGGTTTAGGCACCAACAGGGGGGTCTTAGGTTTAGGCACTAACAGGGGGGTCTTAGGTTTAGGCACCAACAGGGGGGTCTTAGGTTTAGGCACTAACAGGGGGGTCTAGGGGTTAGGGGTAGGTACAGGGAGGGTTACTTAGGCACCAACAGGGGGGGTCTTAGGTTTAGGCATCAACAGGGGGGTCTAGGGGTTAGGGGTAGGTACAGGGAGGGTTACTTAGTAATTTTTTTTTTAAAACGTTATTATACGTTTCACTATTTAAACGAAAGATTAACGTTTTTACAATTGCCGATTTAATGCACATTATTTAATGATTTATAACTTTATAAAACATTAATTTTAAACGAAATACAGTACAATACATTTTTAAACGTTATCCATGCTTATCGTTAAAAACCCGGCGCCCTTTTTTCCCAGCGCCCCTTTTTAACGTACGCGTTATTCAGATACTACTGCAGAGAAATAGACCAGCAGGGCTGCCAGGCAACTGGTATTGATTAAAAGGAAATAAATATGGCAGCCTCCGTATACCTCTTACTTCAGTTCCCCTTTAAGGTTAAAGCACAAGTAGGGTTGCTGAACAGTGACAACCATGCTGTTTCAGATAGTAACAACCTTTCTTCAGGCTCAGCAGGCTGAGGGACTGTTCACCCTGAGTTAAAGGTTGTTATTACAGCAGGACTACTGCCCTACTTCTCCGTTTAACCTTATTTTAAAGAACTATGTTTTATTAAAGAGCTTGAATACATTTCTACCTAGAAGGTGCCGATCCACTTCTTGAACTAACAGTAAGCTTTGCAGCTACATCCGCATTGACCCGGCACCCGAATGTCCTTCCCAGTGCTGGCTGCTGGCACTAAATCTGAAAGCCTGAGTTCCACTATGCTACTCACTTTAAATTGGTCCTATCACCTAAATTCTAAAACTGTATGCTTCCCTATGAAAGTATATACTAACAATACTAGTCTACCAAAATAAAGCATGTTACATTAGTAAAAAGTTTTCCTGAAACTTCCATTAGAGTACAGTATTTTGCATAGGCAAAAATGTCAAGTTCTGCCTCCGAGGTGCATTGTGGGAGAATTGTGTAATCTGAAACATTTCAACTAGCCAGGCAGAATGTGCATATATGACACAAACAGAAGCTGATACTCTAAGCTTTAGCAACACAGCTACTGTATTTTATGTAGATTATTACGTTTTGCCTAGTAACTTATAGGTCAGTTTAAAACTGTTCCTTATCAAGTTTAATAGGCTACAACTAATACAATTGCTAGATTTTTGTCAGCTGAAAAGATCACATGTGATTGTTTCAGGGGGACAATGCTTTATTGCAGTTCCGACAGCTGCTTGCAGCTGGTCACATGTTGCGTGTGCTCCCCTTGACTGCATAACACAGGACATGCTGCTTGGCAGAGAGCTTAGTCTATAATGGTGGTGAATCATTTGTTTCACAAAATGACCATACATTCATTTTGTTATCCATCCACTATCTGTATGTACAGTATGCACCATATAATCTTGGCTGTTCATTCTAACCTGTTTCTTGAGCTTATCAAACTATTTTTTTTCAAAGTAAGTTCAATCTGTTTGTCTTTATGCCACACAGCTTAGTGCATGTTTCACATTGACCCCAGTGCATGTTTCACATTGGGCCCCCTCAATCGCTCTATATATAACAATTGATATGGAACCCCAAAACCTGCTAAGGACAGCTGCAGTGTTAGAGAGGTATAAGCAGGGTAGGAGAACAGTTTATTAATGGTTACAACTTATCAAAGCACGTATAGAGGTGATTATTACCAGCTCAGCACCAATAAAGAGCTAATAAAGTGGTTGAAGAAAGGCCCCTACTGGGCCTCTCTGGTCCAGGATGTCCCCGGTGCAGTCACAACCTCTGCATCACCTATTGCTATGCCATATGTAGAAGTGATCATTACTAGCACAGGACCATTAAAGAGCTAATACCGTGCCTCTGGCCCAAGCTCTGGTCGCGCGTACGTTAAAAAGGGGCGCTGGGAAAAAAGGGCGCCGGGTTTTTAACGATAAGCATGGATAACGTTTAAAAATGTATTGTACTGTATTTCGTTTAAAATTAATGTTTTTTAAAGTTATAAATCATTAAATAATGTGCATTAAATCGGCAATTGTAAAAACGTTAATCTTTCGTTTAAATACTGAAACGTATAATAACGTTAAAAAAAAAAAATTACTAAGTAACCCTCCCTGTACCTACCCCTAACCCCTAGACCCCCCTGCTGATGCCTAAACCTAAGACCCCCCCTGTTGGTGCCTAAGTAACCCTCCCTGTACCTACCCTTAACCCCTAGACCCCCCTGTTAGTGCCTAAACCTAAGACCCCCCTGTTGGTGCCTAAACCTAAGACCCCCCTGTTGGTGCCTAAACCTAAGACCCCCCTGTTGGTGCCTAAACCTAAGACCCCCTGTTGGTGCCTAAACCTAAGACCCCCCTGTTGGTGCCTAAATCTAAGACCCCCCTTTTGGTGCCTAAACCTAAGACCCCCTGTTGGTGCCTAAACCTAAGACCCCCCCTGTTGGTGCCTAAACCTAAGACCCCCCTGTTGGTGCCTAAACCTAAGACCCCCCTGTTGGTTTTTTCGTTTAAAAATAATGTAAAAAAAAAAAAATGTACTGTTTTTCGTTTAAAAATAATGTTTGAAAAAAAATATTGTACTGTTTTTCGTTTAAAAATAATATTTAAAAATGTATAAATCATTAAATAATGTGTAATCATGAGAAGCAGTAATAAAACATTAAGTCTCCGGGCGCCGCTTTTAAAACGTTATTTTTCACCGGCGCCCTTTTTTCCTATCGGGCGCCCATTAAACGATATTTATTATAGGAGTGAATGGCGGCGCCCGATTTGTCCACTAGCCTCAGGCGCCCGAATTTACTGTTTCCCTGGTCGCAGCCTCTTGCATCCCCTATTGCTACGTTACTGATGAGTGGGATTCCTTTTTAAACATATTGTTTCAGACTGATGAAAGGTTTTATATGACACTGCTGGCAGCTCTACAGGATGTAGTATAAAGGGATTGGCACACTGACCTTCATACAGCTTGAGCTCTCCCAGAAGACATAGCCACAAATGCAAGCATAGCGGGAGGTTTCTGTGCATGGCTTACAGGTAAACCACAATGTAGCCTAGTAGTCAGAACATTCCTAGGCAGACGTTGGCAGGCCTTCCGCATCCACATGAACCCTACAGATAAACAGAAAAGTGTTAGAAATGATACCCTTGTTTAAAGTTACTTTATGGCAACTAAACGCCCCATAACACATTCATTTTTAACTATTATATAAGCAAGTTATAAACTGAATATACTATTAAATAGTAAAATACATACTGCGTCATACACCTATTTAAAATCTCTGTTACCTCTCAGTGAAGCCTGGAGAGATGTGAGAAGCGAGTACTTGGCTGCTTGTGACAGGTTAGTGATGCATTGTGATATTTGGTGACTGCCCCTTTCCTCCATACACATCTGGGAGTGCAGCCAGCTGTAGGACAGAGGCAGGAGAGGCTGCATTGTTACAAAGGAATCTCCTGCTGGCAGCTTGGGCCACAGGATCAAAACAGGAAGGGAAGAGCAGAGCAGGAAATCTGATAAACACAGGAGTAATGCGGAAAGACACCCTTGTAGAGCCTACTCTTTTTATACACACTTACATGAAACAATGTCCACTTGCTTAAAATTACAAACATATATAAATATAGGACTTCATCCCGTGTACTTTTCTGTGGGATATTTCATGCTATACAGAACTTTGTGCAAAGAATGGCTAAAAGAGGAACTCCACCTTTAAAGTGGACCTGAACTCTTGCACAGGACAGAAGGAAAACACAGATATATGCACCCTGTATGTATTTAGAGAGTTTAGCCTGTCTAATTCCCCCTCATCTGTGTCTAATCACAAGTTGCAATTTGATCTCTGAGCTGTTTCAGCTCAGGAATCTTCTCTGCCACGGCAGATAAGCTAATTTGTAAACACAGGATATATTAATATGTCTGTTTCCATGGAAGCACGTAGTAGACACACTGCAGATTTATTGCAGAATTTGTATCAGCTGTAACAAAAAAATGTTTTTTCTTGAAAGTTTATTGTGCTGTTTATCTTTTAGAGCAGAGAGAAAGTTCTGAGTTCAGGTCCACTTTGACTTTATTTTCTGCAATCCCCACTCTTATTAATAGGTTGCTTTGCTATAAGGTCCTGCTATTCTATGATGATCCCATATGCTTTATTTAATAGCAATGTAATGAAAATGAGTTGGGAAATAGGCCTCTCACACACTGTACACACTGTTATGTGCATTTCAGCAATGCGTATAGGGCTTGATTCACTAAACCGTGATAACTCAAATACCACACCTTATCAAATATCACACCTTATCAAATATCACACCTTATCAAATATCACACCTTATCAAATATCACACCTTATCAAATATCACACCTTATCAAAGATCACATCTTATGAAAAGATATCACACCTTATGAAAAGATATCACACCTTATCAAAGTTAACACACCTTATCAGAGTAGCATACCGAGCGCTACAAACTTATGCCTGCTAATTGGCAATGGCACTCGTCCTGCCCTGAGCCCCTGCGGATTCGTAGTGCTGCGTTTTACACAACGCTAGCGTTTCTGCTATGTGTGCACCTAGCCTTCATCTGTTTTCAATATTTTACCTCTAAGGGCCCTTTTCCACTAGAGCGATTGTGATTGCTGAATAGCAAAATCGCAAATCGCTAGTGATTTTTAAATCGCTAAGGTTGCTACTGTCGAGATTTCCATATGGCGGAATATCGTTTTTCCCAATAAACTGAATTGCGCGTGATCAAATAGAAATAAATCTAATATTTCCTTCTCTTAGGTTACAGAAGACAAAGACTTTCTGATGTATGGTGATTCTGATTAATATAGGTGCATTGAATATTTAGGAATATATATATGGCTTATTTTAATATTGCCAAGTAATACCGAATTGCACAGTCTGTGCCCTCTAGAAAGATTAGTTGGGAATAACAGGCAGTCAGCTGCTGTAATATTTGCAATAGGTAATCCTATGCAACTTGCAGGAATAATGATATCAGGTTGTACCTTGCTAGGACAAACAATGGCCAAACAAGAAGTTAAGTAACAATGAAAAACAGACGAACCTTCACTAACTTTTGTTTATAAATGAACCAGTTTTTGTGTGCAATTGCTCAAACCCCTTTGTGTTGAGTGTCTACATCTTAATCCAAGTAAATCCAGATGTCCTCATTGTGAAGGGTAGACAATGTCAGCTGAGAAACACAGGTTCCTTAGTTAATGGATAAAACGAAGCTTGGGAAATATATTGACTATGCTGTCAGCAATAGTTCATATTAAAAAGCATAAAGTTATATTACAATTCCCATCTAGGTTAAGAAAACAGACAGCACATGTATGTATTATTGCATAATAATTAAGAAGGGATATTTAAAAGGTTATGGCATTGTATATGTTACCTTTGTTTTTCCTATAGCTGGACAAACCAGTCATAATGTGTAAATGTTTACCAGTGTTGTATATTAAACAATGATGTTAGAGATATAAAACTCTGCAGACAGCACAATGTGTTATAATGAGAGATCCATGGTGGTTTTAAGCATGCCAATGATTTTTGGATCAAATCCAATCTATTTTAAATATGGTAGAAAAGGCCACTGTATAATGAATAATAACCAGTGATTCCAGCAAGGTCAGCTATCCATAGAGGAATTATAACATTGATTTATTCACTGTTGGGTTATAATAAAACATGATTTTTGTTTTTAGTTTGCCAAATATCCCAGTAAGTCTGTGATTAGTTAGCCAACAGCACCTACAAAGGGTGAAAGCCAGTATTACACTTGGGTTAAAGATTAGTCACAGAAAGCTCCCATTGGTCACTCCCACTGCCCAGTGATAGGCTAGAAGATTTAATCTCCTGGGCAGGACCATAGGTAGTGAGGGGAATAAGATGAGAGAGGATCAGACCATCAGGAGATCTGAGCAGACCAGGACATAGAGGATTCATGCCATCTGAACGCAACCACGCCTAAAAGGAACACGCCCAGAGGCCATCTTGGTGACTATATTTGAAACCAGTTCTGATTTTTCTTTTTAAGCATATGGCTTATCACAGCACAAATATCTGAACGTTTGATTTATTGACCATTGTCTTTCTTAAGTTTATAGTCATTTATAGCCAAAGGGAGTGCGTTCTTCCAGTGCACAGGAATTACTCATTCCGCATATTTGATAAAACCCATTCAGTGGGTATATTTTTCTTTAGATTGACACAATCAATCGTTCAAGAATCGCTGACTGTGAAATCCATAACTTATTTTTCTTTTTGGATAAAAGCTAGACCTTTCAAGCTACCTCCTCTAGATATTTTGATACTTTGCCGCAGCATGTGCAAGCCACACCTAGCCAAATTTAGG
Organism: Hyperolius riggenbachi; assembly: GCF_040937935.1. Lineage (NCBI taxonomy): Eukaryota > Metazoa > Chordata > Amphibia > Anura > Hyperoliidae > Hyperolius > Hyperolius riggenbachi. Next base: position 478,137,808 of record NC_090646.1, on the reverse strand, counting down.
ACGACTCAATAGATATCTTATTCCAAAATTATATGTATTTTACCCGCTTGCTCTGTGTAGTATCACAGGCCAGCGAAGGTTAAAGTATAGACAGTGGGAAAATTCCTGTCATTTATAGTTGATTGCATAGCGATTGTGGGGCAACGCCCAGTCGTCAGATCCACTGAGTCATCCTAAATTTGTTATATTGAATGGTATAGCTGACATCAGCCAGTTTATTTTGGGATAGCGCATTTTTGATTTTGGACTGCGCAATTTTGATTTTTGATAGCCACCATTTTGTTTTTGATAGCCACCATTTTGTTTTTGATAGCAGCCATTTTGATTTTGATAACAGCCATTTTGTTGTCGTTCAATTCATCCATTTTGTCTCCAGAGACCCTGTGGTAAATTGAGTAACAGGGCCGACGGCCATATTTGAGGAGTCGCATCTATGCACTGTATTTGAGTTGACTGCTAATTGGTTTAAGCCTTTTGTATTGGTGAATAAGTATAATAACATTTTTATGTTTTACTGAAATTATTATCCAGCTCATTGCTTATTATAAGAATGACCTTATGAGTTTTGTTTTATATCAAAAGTGCAATATTATATTGTTTTGATATTGTAATATTTATTCGATATTAAATTGATATTTTTATAAATTGGTCCACATTTATTTGCATGTTTAAACCAGTACTGTAAAACCTCGGAAAACAAGCTCACACAGTTAGGCGTATGTTTGTATTTTAGCTCCTCCTATTTTCCCAGGAGCGTTACATTTACATTTTTGATTTTATATTTATTTTTAAACAAGTTATACAAACATTGACAAAACGCCCGACATAAGATTGGAGGCCCCAGCGAGATCCGTTTACTTTCCATTACTGGTTTAAACAGTGTAAAAACGTTTTATTGAGCTGGTTTTATTGCATTGGCTATTGAATCATGAGTGCTACAGGTAGTGATTCAGAACTGCATTTGGAACAGACGTTCCGAAAAATTGTGGAATTTATATTTATACAACTAAAACATAATGAGGAAGTAGATGAATGGATAAGCAGAATGAGGAAAAGTATAAAACAGGAAGCTGATCATATATTTCAATCTAAGGGTCTGGTGGATCATTATCTTTCATGTATGACCACAATAACCTCGGATTCCGAACTGAAGAAGAGGTTGTTAGGCGCCCTACCCTCTGTTCTATATGGGTTATTAGAGGTAGATATCCTTGCACAGTCTAGAAAAAAAGAGATTGTACAGTTGAGATCCCAATTGCAAGGAACAGAGGGAGACGTCCAATCATTGAACTCCCAGTTACGGGATGTGGAATCAGATCTTCAAATTATAAGGGCTGATAGAGACCAATTAATGATTAATATTTCAGACAGGGAGGTAGCGATCAAAAGTCTGGAAAGAGACGCCGAACGGAATCGTGAAGCGCATCGCAGACTTAAACAGGATTTTGAAGAACTACAACAGCAGTACTTCAAAATCCAACAGGCAGGTAGACTCGATAGATCATCCAGCCCTTGCCCGCCAATACTCACTCCATATGACCTAAAATGGCAAGGCATGTTGGATCGTATGGAGACGGTATGTAAGACTATGAATACCATAATCGATGACAGTACAAGGGTCCCTAAAGATCAACATTTGGATTCCTCTCCAGAGAGAGATATGCAAATGAGGGCCCCTAGGTATGATGATTCCCATAAAGGTCACGACTCCCTTGCTGATATTGATTCAGATGAATTGGAGGCTGATGAGAGAAAGCGAGAATCCAGCCCTATCCCAAGAAGGGGGAAAGGTACGTATAGGGGGGAGTCAAATAGGGGAAATAATCAGTACCCCCAAGAAAAACAGAGCTCGGCCAGCATCATAAAATTCTTAAACACCGCTGTGCCAAAGTTCACTAAAAAGGGTTCAGCGCAAATAGCATCCCACATGGAGTTGTATGAATCCACTATGGACTCTTTAAATCTGTCTGAAGCAGACAAAATCAGATTTCTCCCATGGGTTTTTGATGACAGATACCGCCACCATTTCACCTCATTTAAGGAGCGAGGTATCATTAGATGGCAAGCAGTTTCACACGAAGTGAAGCTGGAGTTTGGGCCGTATCGCACTATCTCAGAAGCAAAACGAGATGTGTATCGACTTACTTGTCGACCCGATCAGAGCCCCCGAGAATTCCTTTCTGTGCTAAAAAACTCTTACAGTTTGGCATATCGGAATCCTAACTGGGAGTCTCTTGATTTTAAACAGGCATATTATGATGCATTGCCTACCCAAATAAAGTTGAGCATGGCCAATGAGTTAGACTTCGGAAACTCCCTAGAGAAAATGGTTACCTCAGCGACACTGCTGTTCAATATCAGTGGGAGTTCCAACGTAAGTGGGAGGAACAACAGAAAGTACCCAGAGCACAGAGTAGAAGAAACCAAAGTGAAAGCGGACCTAAACCTTGAATCCCAGCAGAAGAAAATACCTCCTGCAAAAGTACCTATCCAGCAGGGCCAAAGACAGCAACAAAACCCTAATCAAAACAGACCACAAAATCCTAAAGGGTCAGATAGGGATAGCTCAGGTTCTGAGAACCAGGTCTACCGTCCTCGGTTCAATCGCAGGTATCAAGGATACCAGGGTTACCAAGGAAACCAGGGTAGTCAAAGGTATAGAGGTTACCAGGGATATAGAGAACCCCAGGGGTACAGACGTCCCCAAAGATATAGACAATGGGATAACCGACCCAGGCAGCAGTGGGAAAGGAGACAGCACCCACCTAATTCACCTAGGGGTAGATCACCACCTAACTCACCTAGGAGTGGATCACCCGCAGGGAACAGATATGATCCCAGGAACCAGAACCCTCGCCGACCTAATAGGTTTGATCAGCTTGTTGATCAAGTGAACAAATTGAGTGACATGATGGGTAAGTTGGCTCAGGGATCTGCAGGAAGACAGCATGAGGATTTTTTAGCTGGGGAGGCAGGGCCCAGCTCTGCCAACTAAAGGAAACCGAGATAAATCACTGTACGGAAATGGATATGGCAGTACTAAATACCGTTAATGAAAATGATGTGCAATGTACCGACCTATCCCAAGTCGAGGAAGGGAAGTCTAATGTGCTTGATATTTCACCACAAATGGGTGATACTGTGTCATGTGAGCCAGAGCGTGAAGTACCCTCTGTTCAGATTGTCCCAGTGGTAGAATCCATGGGAACCCAAATGCCTTGCAGGCGGAATCAGGAGGAACAAGTTCCTAATACCCTGACGCTGCAGAGAGATCATTCTCTGAGGCAACAAATGGAAAAACATTCCAATTTTCTTTGCAATCTTGAACAGGTAGATGGCCGGTATTTTATCGATACCCATCTACAAGATGGATGTATCGGACCGATCCCAGGTTTACTGGATACCGGTTCCCAGGTTACTATTCTGTCTTTTAACTATTACCAGCAGATCTTGGATTCATCACAAAGGAAGCCAAGATTAAAAGCCTTTGACGGTGCGCTGATAAGCGTTGGTGGTAATAGTTTACAAGTAAAAGGCACATCCTGGCTGACATATAAGATCGGTAAAAAGGTCATTAAACATCCAACTTTGATTGTTGATCTTCCATATGATAGATTGATCATTGGAATTGATCTGCTCAAACGACTAAATTCCATAATTGACTTCATAAATGAAGCAATATGGGCTCAAGTCAATACTCCAATTGATTTTGAGCGCTCCAGCAATGCACAATTGCAACGCAGCTGCCATATGATTGAGGAAAGGCCTAACTCTGTTGAAATCCATTTCCGGAACAGTCAGATACCAGAAGTCACGATCCTGAAAAACGGTAAACCCGAGGAAAATGCTAACACTGCTTTTCACATCATAAATATCCGAAAGGATAAGATTGAAAAGATAGTCCTTGAAGAGGATGTGTTAACTATTTCCTTTAAAGGGGGAAACCAGGAAGTGGCAGGCATAACCAAGCATACACAGGCATTGGTTGAAATCGAGAAAATCAATGATAATGTGCTGGTTCCCGTGCAGGTAAATAATATTGCTCGGGTAAAATATGCCAAGTTGGATCTCAAATCCGAGGCCAGCTACATAAGCCTAGGACTGCTGAAGCAGGTAACAGACCCTCAGGTGATCAAATGTATTTCCACACAGGAATGGATACACGATCTGGATAACGATAACCAGAGTCATAATGTGATTGCAAAATGCATTTTATCTGTGTCTCTAGGAAACAAATCTACAAAACATGTCTTCAGTGTGTTAAAGGAACCACAGTACCAAATGTACTTAGGAAACGACATTATTCACCGATTTGCCATACAGGTTGATCTGGTTAATAATGTTCTGTGGTCCAAATTATCCGGAAACCCAGAGGAATTCCAGGATAGAGAACAAGCCTTGAGATGGGGACAGCGAATACCATATGCAGTGGATATCACTGTCGCTGAAAAAGTAAAAATCCCTGAAGGTTGCAAATCATTTCTCTTACCCATTCGAGTAAAGAAGGGTCAAAAGATGAGAAATGCAGATGCATTGATTTGTTTATCCAATCGGATGCAACAATTGGGGTTGAAGGTAAAACCAATTCCCCTAATAAATATTCATCAGGAACCATTATATATGGTCATGCAAAACATGAGCCCTCATAGTATCACGTTACAGGAGGATACAATGATTGGCTTAGCCATTGACTCAGAATATTACACTTTTGGATTCCAAAATGAAGTCATTGGAATAATACCTGATGAATATTTGACAGAAGAACAAATAGTGGACCAACAATATTTCTCAACACCTGAAGGATTGTTCAGCATACACTCTGTTTATCCTTTCAGTCCTGAGGAAGGTACATGTCATGTCGAGGGAACATCATTGATTTTTAACCATGAGATCAATGAAAGTGAGTATCAAACACTCCAGCAGGGTAAGGATCAAGCATGTTACACCCCAAATGACTTAACTAATAGGCTTGAAGAAGCTTATGAGGTAGGTCAACCTGAGATTTTCCCAGAATTTCAGGAACGGGTAGAAGAACAACTCTCTATAGCTGATGGATGTTCTAATGAATCAGAACGACAACAGCTAAGGCAACTATTCTGGGATTTCCAGGACATGTTTGCCAAGGACTCTTATGACTGTGGGGAGACTAACCTGCATGTTACGAGAATCCTGACTGATCCAGATGCACCCCCTGTGTTTATCAAACAATATCGACTTCCGCTAGCAGCCTACGAGTCACTATCGGAAATCGTTAAGGACCAGGTAAAGGAAAAGAAATTCCTCCCTTCATGGAAAGGTCCATATCCAATCACCGATAAGTTGTCTCCTGTGGTGTATAAGGTTAAGATCCCTAAGGGGGATGACTTTGTTGAAAAATGGGTACATATTAATCAACTGCGTATATGTCACCCTAGCTCACAGTTGCGGAGAATTGAGCAATCTGGAAATGTGTGCTAACAAATTATTTTTCTCCTGACAGGTATACCTAATGATGCATTTAATCTTCACTAGACACAAAGATTCCAATCCGGCGCAAAGATGCCCCACCTGATGATTGCCATCCTTTACGCAGTCCTAATCTTGGGGAAGAGTGCCGAGCCACGAATGATGCCAGATCCAGCAGCCGTGATGTTACCGGATACAGCGGAGTTCATCATGACCAGATAGATGTTCCTATCCTAGAGGGTCCAGATGAGCCTAAACCCGCGATGTGTCGTTAAATGACGAGCTGATGTATCCGAGGTCCATTTGATGGAGATGCAAGTCTGATACCTGTTCCACACCAGATACTCACAGGAGTGAGTTATTCAAATCTTGAAGCAGATCCGGAAAATCCTTTTATTTGAACCAAAGGCCAAAGCAGTTCATCGCTGTTACAATCGCTGTTTGCTACCTTTGCAACAAGAGGAAACCTGTTTGTTTACAGCCGGAGTATCATTTGCCAAGTTTATTTTTCTTGAAGCGTGAAACATGAACTTCAATGTGATGAAGACAATGTTTTAAAGTCCATTTCCCTTTCATACTTGGATTACAAATACAAAACATAAAGCTTCGTTCGCAACGCGTTCCCACAGGAATGAAGCAACGAAAAACGTTTAATAATCCTTGTTGTTATTTCCAGAAAGTTCACACTTTGTGAAACATTATGGAAAAAAGGGGGATGTGTCGAGATTTCCATATGGCGGAATATCGTTTTTCCCAATAAACTGAATTGCGCGTGATCAAATAGAAATAAATCTAATATTTCCTTCTCTTAGGTTACAGAAGACAAAGACTTTCTGATGTATGGTGATTCTGATTAATATAGGTGCATTGAATATTTAGGAATATATATATGGCTTATTTTAATATTGCCAAGTAATACCGAATTGCACAGTCTGTGCCCTCTAGAAAGATTAGTTGGGAATAACAGGCAGTCAGCTGCTGTAATATTTGCAATAGGTAATCCTATGCAACTTGCAGGAATAATGATATCAGGTTGTACCTTGCTAGGACAAACAATGGCCAAACAAGAAGTTAAGTAACAATGAAAAACAGACGAACCTTCACTAACTTTTGTTTATAAATGAACCAGTTTTTGTGTGCAATTGCTCAAACCCCTTTGTGTTGAGTGTCTACATCTTAATCCAAGTAAATCCAGATGTCCTCATTGTGAAGGGTAGACAATGTCAGCTGAGAAACACAGGTTCCTTAGTTAATGGATAAAACGAAGCTTGGGAAATATATTGACTATGCTGTCAGCAATAGTTCATATTAAAAAGCATAAAGTTATATTACAATTCCCATCTAGGTTAAGAAAACAGACAGCACATGTATGTATTATTGCATAATAATTAAGAAGGGATATTTAAAAGGTTATGGCATTGTATATGTTACCTTTGTTTTTCCTATAGCTGGACAAACCAGTCATAATGTGTAAATGTTTACCAGTGTTGTATATTAAACAATGATGTTAGAGATATAAAACTCTGCAGACAGCACAATGTGTTATAATGAGAGATCCATGGTGGTTTTAAGCATGCCAATGATTTTTGGATCAAATCCAATCTATTTTAAATATGGTAGAAAAGGCCACTGTATAATGAATAATAACCAGTGATTCCAGCAAGGTCAGCTATCCATAGAGGAATTATAACATTGATTTATTCACTGTTGGGTTATAATAAAACATGATTTTTGTTTTTAGTTTGCCAAATATCCCAGTAAGTCTGTGATTAGTTAGCCAACAGCACCTACAAAGGGTGAAAGCCAGTATTACACTTGGGTTAAAGATTAGTCACAGAAAGCTCCCATTGGTCACTCCCACTGCCCAGTGATAGGCTAGAAGATTTAATCTCCTGGGCAGGACCATAGGTAGTGAGGGGAATAAGATGAGAGAGGATCAGACCATCAGGAGATCTGAGCAGACCAGGACATAGAGGATTCATGCCATCTGAACGCAACCACGCCTAAAAGGAACACGCCCAGAGGCCATCTTGGTGACTATATTTGAAACCAGTTCTGATTTTTCTTTTTAAGCATATGGCTTATCACAGCACAAATATCTGAACGTTTGATTTATTGACCATTGTCTTTCTTAAGTTTATAGTCATTTATAGCCAAAGGGAGTGCGTTCTTCCAGTGCACAGGAATTACTCATTCCGCATATTTGATAAAACCCATTCAGTGGGTATATTTTTCTTTAGATTGACACAATCAATCGTTCAAGAATCGCTGACTGTGAAATCCATAACTTATTTTTCTTTTTGGATAAAAGCTAGACCTTTCAAGCTACCTCCTCTAGATATTTTGATACTTTGCCGCAGCATGTGCAAGCCACACCTAGCCAAATTTAGGACGACTCAATAGATATCTTATTCCAAAATTATATGTATTTTACCCGCTTGCTCTGTGTAGTATCACAGGCCAGCGAAGGTTAAAGTATAGACAGTGGGAAAATTCCTGTCATTTATAGTTGATTGCATAGCGATTGTGGGGCAACGCCCAGTCGTCAGATCCACTGAGTCATCCTAAATTTGTTATATTGAATGGTATAGCTGACATCAGCCAGTTTATTTTGGGATAGCGCATTTTTGATTTTGGACTGCGCAATTTTGATTTTTGATAGCCACCATTTTGTTTTTGATAGCCACCATTTTGTTTTTGATAGCAGCCATTTTGATTTTGATAACAGCCATTTTGTTGTCGTTCAATTCATCCATTTTGTCTCCAGAGACCCTGTGGTAAATTGAGTAACAGGGCCGACGGCCATATTTGAGGAGTCGCATCTATGCACTGTATTTGAGTTGACTGCTAATTGGTTTAAGCCTTTTGTATTGGTGAATAAGTATAATAACATTTTTATGTTTTACTGAAATTATTATCCAGCTCATTGCTTATTATAAGAATGACCTTATGAGTTTTGTTTTATATCAAAAGTGCAATATTATATTGTTTTGATATTGTAATATTTATTCGATATTAAATTGATATTTTTATAAATTGGTCCACATTTATTTGCATGTTTAAACCAGTACTGTAAAACCTCGGAAAACAAGCTCACACAGTTAGGCGTATGTTTGTATTTTAGCTCCTCCTATTTTCCCAGGAGCGTTACATTTACATTTTTGATTTTATATTTATTTTTAAACAAGTTATACAAACATTGACAAAACGCCCGACACTACTTTATCATAGAAATCACGAGAAGTATTTTCCACTACAGTGATTCGATTTGGAAATCGCAAATCGCAATCGCATAACAGAATTAATGAAAAATCGCAATCGCAATCACTGGCGTTTGTGATTTGTGATTGCGATTGCTAGTGGAAAAGGGCCCTAAGGTTTGCTGATTAAGGCCTTTTTTTCCATGGGCAGTTGATAGGCAGTGAAATGCCTCTCAAACTCTCTCAACTGCTTGCTGCTGCCTGGTAACTGCTCACTGCTGCCTGGCAACCGCTCACTGCTGCCTGGAAACTGCTTGCTGATAACAACACAGTTCACCTGCTTGTGGAAAAGAGGCCTTATATCAGCAGAACCTATCTTCCAGTAATTAAAAGAGCCTACAGGAATTCCCTGCTGACATCACCATATGACTAGGCACTATAATCCAGGCATTAACTGGAATTTACTGAGTCAGATGTTTAAAAAGAAAGAGGTAGTACAGTGTTTAAAAGAAAAAAAAAAGAGAGACTCATAGAGACTTAAAATAGTCAGCTAACAAGGCAAACGCTGATTATCAAAATACAGCAAGCGAGCCTCTTACACTGAAGATGTCCATGGTAGATTTTGAGGCTTCATATCAATAAAGTCATTGGGGGCCCCATCTAAAACTCTCACTGGGGCCCCTGATTCCTTAGCTACACCACCAGGGATCAGAATCCCTGATCAGAACGGAACAGTTAAATTCGGCTCGAAGCCAGAATGTTAATTGGGCCCAGGCATAGGCCACGATGGGCTTGATTCACTAACCGGCGCAAAGTATTAGCGCCGGAGTGAAAAGCCACTCAGTGCCCGAAATGTAGCTTTGCGGGCACTAATAGCCGCGCAAAGCTACATCGCGCATAGCCCAGGGCAGTGCGTGCAGAGCCATTAATAATGCGCAGTGCAACGATAACGTCGCACGCAACCACTGCCTTGTAGTGCTAAGAAAACGGCGCATTGGGTGCCCCCGAAACGGCGCATCAGTGCGCTGCTTTGGGGAGCACCCGATGCACCATTTTCGTCACACCGGGTGCGACGTTTACAGGGCAGCGACTTTATCGTCGCACCGCGCACTAACGGCTGTGCGCGCATTGCACTGGGCTGTGCGCGATGTGTGGGCGCAAACCACTTAACTTTGTGGTTTGCGCCCACTAGGTCTTTAGGCACACTAACCAGCTTGGCACTGGTTAGTGAATCAAGGCCAATATAGTTTGTGGCTATGGCTGAGCACAAACTATCATAAAGCCGAACTCCAGTTACCAGTGGTGAGTAGTGACAGTGACTCCGGATAGTGGAGGTGATTCCAGATAACTCCGGCTTGCTGTATATTGGTATGTAGCAGCACCCTACCAGTGATGCGTAACCTGGGCTGTTAAGCTATGCACAATTCTCCTTCCAGAGCATTCTGACAGATCAGGTATCTTTTCTACTGGCTTCAAAACTCTCAGCAAACAAACTGCAACTGACAGGACTAAAGATGCCGCTACCTGTAATAAATTTCAGCGTGTAAGGGCCGGTTCAGACGGACGTCTTCCAGCGTCCCGTTCTGCTGCGTCTTGTTCAGGGGCTTGCGTGGGCTTTTATCGGTGATCGGCAGTGTCCCATCACGTATTTTGGCCCCACAAGGGAACATGAAGAAGCAGAGGTTAAAGGACCCTGGAAGCCGCATACGGCCTCCAGGGTCGCCTAGAAGTATGGGGGAAATCGGAATCAAAACGCTGCGTTCATGTAAGTGATGGTAAATGGCCAATATAAATGCTCCCATTCACTTGTATGGGAGCGTTGTATCTGGCGCCCGCGGTAATCACCGCCAAGTGTCCGTGTGAACTGGCCATCAGGGTCAGGAAAGATTATTCAATCAGCAAATACTGACTAAACAATTTGTAAAAGTGCAGTTGATAAGATGAGAGCTTAGTGAGCGAGAATAAGTCTGTGTTCTCACTTGCGAGTGATCACGTGCGGCCAGCAGGAGTGGATAGTGTACTGTCTGCTCCGATAGCCTGCTGTTGTCCCGCTGGAGCCCAGGGCAGATGCGTTACCATCATAGGCTATATAGTAAACGCATCTGCCTGCAAGGGATTATCCCAGACTGCACAGAAGTGCAGCCAGCCCACCGCAAAGGATCCCGCGGATCCGCTACTGCGTGTCCTGTAAACAAGCTTTCTGTCATGGTGCCCCTACCCTTTGGAATGCCTTTCCAAACGTAATCAAGACAGCTCCAGCCCTGGACACGTTTACCGTAAATCAAAACTGAAAAGCCACATCTTTAGTCTGGAATTTACAGAATAATCACATAACTTTTTTCCTGTACACATCACTGTGTATTGATCTGAGAAAAGCTTATTCACTTTGGGTCTTACAGGAGAAAAGCACTTTACAAATGTTTCTTTGTTGTTGTAAATAGCTATGAAACAATTGCTGTCTGTATGCCTTTACTTACCTAGAGTGACCATATTTTTGTGGGTCCAACCTGGGACGGGGAGGGGGGCGGGGGGGGGGCCACGTCGAAAAGTGGGGAGGACTGAGCGCGCAGCGGCGAAGACTGGGGGGGGTTGCGCGCCGCGGCGAAAGAATGGGCGTGGCCATGACATTGTATGGGCGGAGCTAACGTAATGATGTAACAGCGAGGCATAAGAAAGCAGTGTTTACGCCATGATGTGGACAAACGAGACTTTGCATCATGGGTGTGCAGAAACTGTGTGATGCTAATAGTATACCGTAACCACAAAGCAGCAAACATAGCCATCTATGACCATTAAATAATAAATGTAGTAACAGTTACCCCGGACACCAGAAAATAAACGCAATAGGCAACATGTCAGCACAAAATAACCGCAATGCGGGCAACATGTCAGTACAAAATAAACGCAATGCGGGCAACATGTCGGTACAAAATAAACGCAATGCGGGCAAACATTTTGCTAGAAAAGAAACGCACTGCGGGCAAACATTTCGCTAGAAAAGAAACAATGCGGGCAAACATTTCACCAGAAAAGAAACGCACTGCGGGCAAACATTTCGCTAGAAAAGAAACAATGCGGGCAAACATTTCACCAGAAAAGAAACGCAATGCGGGCAAACATTTCGCTAGAAAAGAAACGCACTGCGGGCAAACATTTCGCTAGAAAAGAAACAATGCGGGCAAACATTTCACCAGAAAAGAAACGCAATGCGGGCAAACATTTCGCTAGAAAAGAAACAATGCGGGCAAACATTTCACCAGAAAAGAAACGCAATGCGGGCAAACATTTTGCTAGAAAAGAAACAATGCAGGCAAACATTTCCCCAGAAAAGAAATGCAATGCGGGCAAACATTTCACCAGAAAAGAAACAATGCGGGCAAACATTTCGCTAGAAAAGAAACAATGCGGGCAAACATTTCACCAGAAAAGAAACGCAATGCGGGCAAACATTTCGCTAGAAAAGAAACAATGCGGGCAAACATTTCACCAGAAAAGAAACAATGCGGGCAAACATTTTGCTAGAAAAGAAACAATGCGGGCAAACATTTCGCTAGAAAAGAAACGCAATGCGGGCAAACATTTCGCTAGAAAAGAAACAATGCGGGCAAACATTTCACCAGAAAAGAAACAATGAGGGCAAATATTTCGCTAGAAAAGAAACAATGCGGGCAAACATTTCGCTAGAAAAGAAACGCAATGCGGGCAAACATTTCGCCTGGAAAAGAAAGCAATGCGGGCAAACATTTCACCTGGAAAAGAAACCTAATGCGGGCAAACATTTCACCTGGAAAAGAAAGCAATGATTTACTCACCTGGCAGAAGTGTCCGGCCTCTGGCGCGCTGCTCCGTCCCGGGACCGTCTTGTTCCTCCTGCTCTTCTCTCCCGCGCTGACAGGGCTACGGCAAGATGGCGCCCGAAGCCCTGTACTGGAGACACAAATAGGTCTCCAGTACAGGGCTTCGGCAGCCATCTTGCCGTAGCCCTGCTCGCCTGCCGGTGTCGGAAACAGACACCGGAAGAGGAGGCTGGAGCGGGGCTGCAGGCAATGAACTGGCACGGCGTCTATAGACGCCGCTGCCAGTTCATTGAGGAGAGAGTGGCCAGAGTCCCGAGGCCGGGACGTCCCGCTGCTGAAAGCAGGACGTTTCCCGGGACCTCATTAAGCCTGGGACAGCGGACCCCGAATCCGGGACGTGTCCCGGGCAATCCGGGACGTCTGGTCACTCTAACTTACCGTATGTATTTTACACAATGATTTTTTTTTGTACCATGTTTACTTGCACACAGATACCCTGCGGTTTGTGGTAGCTGCAGTGCAGCATGGTGTATGTATGCTAAAGGCACCAACAAAAAAAAGCACTCTGGATATTGCCGCAAGTAGAATATTGGTAAAATTACTGATATTCTACTACTTCATTTCAATAGTAAAATATTGGTAATCTTTATGGGCATTTTACTATGACCTAACCCTACTCTCACACAGAACCCTCCCTCTACTGATGCCTAACTCTAATCCCTCCCTCTACCAAAGTCTAACCCTTAACCCCCAACCCTCCACGGTGGTGCCTAACCCAGGGGCGTAGCAATAGCCATAGCATCCATAGCAGCTGCTATGGGGCCCTGGAGCAGAGGGATCCAGGTGGTACGTAATGTATTCACCATTAACTTTCTTGTGTTTCTCCACCCTCATAGGGCAACAGCAGGCAGAAGCATTAGTTGAGTGGGTAATACTATCCAGCTACCAGGCTTCAGTCAGCTCTTTATTAAAAAGCAGCCACATTTCTGCAGAGCTGAGAACTATTGCTAATTTTGTCTAGCCAATGACAACTTTTACTGAGGAGTCCTCCATAACGTTCCTGGTTGTTCCAGACCCACAACAACCTTACCTTCAGGGGCATAACTACAAATCATGGGGCCGCCCAGCAAAACTCTGATGGAGCCTCCTTAATGTTCACAACGCTTCCCTTGCCTCCTCTTGGTTGTCCTCACAACATCATACAAGGGTCATAGAACAAGTGTGGCTATCAGGATCTTCACACCCACAGCATGTGTCACCACAAAAAGGGAAGGTTAGTAGTTGAGGCCCTCCCACACCTCTGCTCTCCTCTAGTTCAGCTTCTGCTTACCTTTCAAGTTGATACAGGCCTGTACTATCAAAGAGAAATATTTAGATTCTTCTGATAACCATAGAGAATTGCAAAGCCTTAGTTACTGTTTATGTTGATCAGAGGTTGTTATTTGAAGCTGGAGATGACTGTGGTGGTCATAGGATATAACAGTCATCAGGATAACAGCAGTAATGATGATGTGCAGTTATCTCAGCAGGAGAGAGAGAAGCAGAAACTAGGGAACAGTAAATTCGGGCGCCTGAGGCTAGTGGACAAATCGGGCGCCGCCATTCACTCCTATAATAAATATCGTTTAATGGGCGCCCGATAGGAAAAAAGGGCGCCGGAGAAAAATAACGTTTTAAAAGCGGCGCCCGGAGACTTAATGTTTTATTACTGTTTCTCATGATTACACATTATTTAATGATTTATACATTTTAAATTTTATTTTTAAACGAAAAACAGTACAATATTTTTTTTTTAAACATTATTTTTAAACGAAAAACAGTACATTTTTTTTTAACATTATTTTTAAACGAAAAAACTAACAGGGGGGGCTTAGGTTTAGGCACCAACAGGGGGGTCTTAGGTTTAGGCACCAACAGGGGGGTCTTAGGTTTAGGCACCAACAGGGGGTCTTAGGTTTAGGCACCAAAAGGGGGGTCTTAGGTTTAGGCACCAACAGGGGGGTCTTAGGTTTAGGCACCAACAGGGGGGTCTTAGGTTTAGGCACTAACAGGGGGGTCTAGGGGTTAGGGGTAGGTACAGGGAGGGTTACTTAGGCACCAACAGGGGGGGTCTTAGGTTTAGGCATCAACAGGGGGGTCTAGGGGTTAGGGGTAGGTACAGGGAGGGTTACTTAGTAATTTTTATTTTAAACGTTATTATACGTTTCACTATTTAAACGAAAGATTAACGTTTTTACAATTGCCGATTTAATGCACATTATTTAATGATTTATAACTTTATAAAACATTAATTTTAAACGAAATACAGTACAATACATTTTTAAACGTTATCCATGCTTATCGTTAAAAACCCGGCGCCCTTTTTTCCCAGCGCCCCTTTTTAACGTACGCCAGAAACTAGGCTAAGGGGCACATTACAAAGTGGAAGCTATGCACCAAGGCAGCAGGCAACACACAGACTCACGTGCCAGTAAATTTAGGACAGCTCGTAGTATGGGCTTTTCCTTAGATTCTTAAGACAAACCCCACATCTAGGCTTCCTAAAGCTAAGTACCCACATCGCAATCTTTCAACTATTTTTTGCGCGATTGACAATTTTTTTGCATGACGACTCGAGTGATCATTTCCACAATCTCGTGACATGGGTATGTGTGCACGATTACTAGGGATGCTCATTCGGATTCCACGGAAATGCAATTTCCGAAATTCCGATCGGAAATTCGATTTCCGCATCGAAATGCGGAAATCGGTAATGCAAGTGCGTTAGGCGGATTTCCGCTGGAAATAGCGGAAATTTCCGCCGGAAATCGCGGAAATTCCGCTCGACTTTAACATCGATTTTCTCAAAAACTATAAGGTCTTTTTGAAAACTTTTTTTTTGCATCTTGTTCAGGAGATTCTGCTTAATAAACCCTGAAAATTTGGTGTGTCCTTACGGGGGCTTTGCTATTAACCGCTAAAGTCGGCTGATTTTTACTGTAATGTAAAATGCAGAAAATCTGCATCTGCCTATTTTCTGCATTTACATTACAGTAAAAATCCGCCGACTTTAGTAGGGCGGAATTTCCGCAATTTCCGACGGAAATTCCACATTGGAATGCGGAAATTGGTAGCGGAAAGCGGAATCGGTATTTGGCAATGGCTGAATGCGGATTTACCGCGGAATCGGAAATTGGCATTTCCGACCACCTGGATGACGTTTTGCGACTCGTGGAGAGTACGACAGACATTGTGGATCGGATCTTTAAAATCCCTGACGACTCCTGCCCAGAGTGCCGCAATCACTTGAACTCTCATTCATGCCTTTTGTGTGCCGTCACTTGTTCCTGCGGGTAGGAAGATGGAGAGCACTTGTTGTTGGGTCGCGTTGCTGTGCGTTCCCCGATCCATCTCCAGGTGAGTGAGTGACCTCTTCACCTCGCTCTCCTCTCGTTTCTCCTCCTACCCTGATTGCATACTGTTAGTGTAAACACAGTACAAACATGCTACCCCTGTAATCTCTGCACCTGATGCAAATGTTTCAGCATTATCTTTATTCTTTACAAAAAGAAGAGGATTCCCTGGGAAGGATTAATACAATGATGCTGGCCAGCCTCCCTACTGTCTTTCACGCTATTCTGGCAGTTGCAATAAGAAACTGCTGTTCAGTAGGTGCTTTTGTATATAAAGAAAGATTTGAGAATGCCCCATGAGGAGATACACTAGTCCAAAATCTGTCCGATCTGTCACATTTTTACTGCCTATTGTACGTGCCAGCGACATAGGAAAAAATGTATAGTGCATTTCAATTTGGAACAGTTGTTTGCATTTTAAATTTTGAGTTCTGGTTTACCATGGGCTTGCTTGGCAATCTACAATTTTTTGTGATAGCTGTGCTTTAAGAGATGCCAAAAATAGTACATTAAAGATAAATGTAAAAGCAATAGAAACTAACAAATAAACAATATAGTCCACAGTAAACAAAAGGTAATAACATAAATTACTTAAGTGCGTCTGTTCCAGCCTTTAGGGTCACTGTGGATAGCGTGGGTCCTTCCAGTTTGTTGGAATTAGACTCTTTCTTCAACCTTGCTTCAACCAATCTGTCTTTGAGATGCTGAACTTGGTAGAGCAAACAACCCTTTTAGAGACTCTAATCAGTTAGGGAGGGGCCAGGACATTACAAGAGAACTGTATTTATAGCCTTTGGCTAATTTAGCGTGGGTTATAGATTTCTAAATATTTGTGTCATTTCCACTGAGTCACTTACATGACCTTGTGATTTGAATGATCAATCCCTCACATGTTCTCATTTCCATACATATCAGACCTTGTATAATCTTGTATTGTATTCCTAAGAAATCATTATTTTTATGTTTCTGCAACGTTGCCATTAGTGGTGCTCAGCAGAGCTCGAATATTCGAGTAGCTCGAATATTCGAGCTCTTTTTCAGCTATCCGAGCTCGGTATTCGAGCTCCGAATAGCTGTAGCTATTCGAATGGGCTATCCGAGTACACTCGAATAGCCCATTCACTATTCGAGCTATTCGAGCAAACGGCGCTATTCGAGCTCGGTACCGAGCTCGAATAGCGTCATAGCCCAGATTGATGTCCTTAGAGCCAATCAGAGGGCTCCCAGGCCCTCTGACGGCAGCCAATCACAGAGGGGGACCCTGGCCAGCCCCTACCCTATAAATAGCGGCCGCCATGTTCCGTTTCTCCATGCTTGCCTGAGACTTGTACAGAGAGAGAGTTGCTCCTTTGTGCTTTGGCTTAGCAAGTGCTCTATTGTGATCATTTACCTAGCGTTTTTGCTCACCTACACCTGCCATATACACCTATATTGTTGTTAGTTAGATAGACATTGTATTTTAGTTAGTGGCTTGTGTGTTACATTAGAGACAGGCAGCTGCTGCAAGCTTACAGGTTTAGGCCTCAGGGGGGCCTTGCCTCTGTGGGCAGCTGTCCTCTGTTTATTTCTCTCATCTATACCAGTATTTCTGCTGTCCTTTACTAATAGTATTGTAGTTATACTGTACTAGGAGTAGGACACTCACTGACTGTCACTGTTTATAGGCTACTAGCTAGCTCCTGCGTGTGTGCACTCACTCACTGTCTGTGTGTACACACACTCTATTTCCTTCTGATTACTGATAGATTATTGTTAGTTAGTTGTACTTACTGTTACTACTTACTCTTACTGTACTAGGAGTCTAGGACACTCAGTCAGACAGTCACTGTGTTCATAGGCTACTAGCTCCTGCGTGCGGTCACTCACTGTCTGAGTGTACACACACCACCCACACTCCATTTCCTTCTGATCGCTGATTGATTATTGTAATTAGTTAGTTCTACTTACTGTTACTACTTACTCTTACTGTACTAGGAGTCTAGGACACTCAGTCACTGTGTTCATAGGCTACTAGCTCCTGCGTGCGGTCACTCACTGTCTGAGTGTACACACACCACCCACACTCCATTTCCTTCTGATCGCTGATTGATTATTGTAATTAGTTAGTTGTACTTACTGTTACTACTTACTCTTACTGTACTAGGAGTCTAGGACACTCAGTCACTGTGTTCATAGGCTACTAGCTCCTGCGTGCGGTCACTCACTGTCTGAGTGTACACACACCACCCACACTCCATTTCCTTCTGATCGCTGATTGATTATTGTAATTAGTTAGTTGTACTTACTGTTACTACTTACTCTTACTGTACTAGGAGTCTAGGACACTCAGTCACTGTGTTCATAGGCTACTAGCTCCTGCGTGCGGTCACTCACTGTCTGAGTGTACACACACCACCCACACTCCATTTCCTTCTGATCGCTGATTGATTATTGTAATTAGTTAGTTCTACTTACTGTTACTACTTACTCTTACTGTACTAGGAGTCTAGGACACTCAGTCACTGTGTTCATAGGCTACTAGCTCCTGCGTGCGGTCACTCACTGTCTGAGTGTACACACACCACCCACACTCCATTTCCTTCTGATCGCTGATTGATTATTGTAATTAGTTAGTTGTACTTACTGTTACTACTTACTCTTACTGTACTAGGAGTCTAGGACACTCAGTCACTGTGTTCATAGGCTACTAGCTCCTGCGTGCGGTCACTCACTGTCTGAGTGTACACACACCACCCACACTCCATTTCCTTCTGATCGCTGATTGATTATTGTAATTAGTTAGTTCTACTTACTGTTACTACTTACTCTTACTGTACTAGGAGTCTAGGACACTCAGTCACTGTGTTCATAGGCTACTAGCTCCTGCGTGCGGTCACTCACTGTCTGAGTGTACACACACCACCCACACTCCATTTCCTTCTGATCGCTGATTGATTATTGTAATTAGTTAGTTGTACTTACTGTTACTACTTACTCTTACTGTACTAGGAGTCTAGGACACTCAGTCACTGTGTTCATAGGCTACTAGCTCCTGCGTGCGGTCACTCACTGTCTGAGTGTACACACACCACCCACACTCCATTTCCTTCTGATCGCTGATTGATTATTGTAATTAGTTAGTTGTACTTACTGTTACTACTTACTCTTACTGTACTAGGAGTCTAGGACACTCAGTCACTGTGTTCATAGGCTACTAGCTCCTGCGTGCGGTCACTCACTGTCTGAGTGTACACACACCACCCACACTCCATTTCCTTCTGATCGCTGATTGATTATTGTAATTAGTTAGTTCTACTTACTGTTACTACTTACTCTTACTGTACTAGGAGTCTAGGACACTCAGTCACTGTGTTCATAGGCTACTAGCTCCTGCGTGCGGTCACTCACTGTCTGAGTGTACACACACCACCCACACTCCATTTCCTTCTGATCGCTGATTGATTATTGTAATTAGTTAGTTCTACTTACTGTTACTACTTACTCTTACTGTACTAGGAGTCTAGGACACTCAGTCACTGTGTTCATAGGCTACTAGCTCCTGCGTGCGTGCACTCACTGTCTGAGTGTACACACACCACCCACACTCCATTTCCTTCTGATCGCTGATTGATTATTGTAATTAGTTAGTTCTACTTACTGTTACTACTTACTCTTACTGTACTAGGAGTCTAGGACACTCAGTCACTGTGTTCATAGGCTACTAGCTCCTGCGTGCGTGCACTCACTGTCTGAGTGTACACACACTAAATTTACTTGTGATTACTACTGATTATTGTAACTGCTAGTTGTACTTCCTGACTGTTACTACTTACTTACTGTACTAGGGGACACTCACTCAGTCACCTCACCAACCAACCCACTCCATTAAAGTACCCCACTTTTCACCCCCCCTTTTACAAAACTTTTGTCTATACGCCCAAAACATTTAAGATGTCTGGAAGTGGCAGCCAGCGCGGTTTGGGCAAGGGGAAGGGCAGCAAGGGAATCAGGAGGAGAGGGAGCAGCATTGTGGCAAGCCGCGGCCGCGGGCGCGCCACCATGCACAGTTCCGCAGCAGCAGCAGCAGCGTCAGTGGCTAACATTCCTCCCATAGCCACTGGCCGTGGACGCCTTGGGCGCCGCCCAGCAGGAGCATCTGCAACTCACGCTGCAGAGACACAGCAGCAGCAGCGTGTAGCACCTGCTCCCATTTTCCTCCAGCCGGGTCGGAAACGTCCCATTGAGGAAAAGGATGCAGACACTGTGGTGCAACTCATGACGGAGGATGAGCAGCCCGCCATCAGCTCTGCATCCGAGGCCTCCACCCTCACCACCACCACCACCCCTGTTCACAGCAGCCGCTCAGCAGGGTCTGGGGAGGAGGCCAGTTCACCGTCACTCGCCGACCTGTCATTCAGCAGTCTTTTGACCCCAGGCATCATGAGTAAATTGTCTGCTGTTGTTGGCGATCTTGAGGAGGAGATGCTGATGGGCACTTTGGGGGATGAGGGATTGGACAGCAAGACTGTGGCGACAGTCAAGCAGCCCATCCATGCATCAGGAGAGGAGTTTGGGGGGTCCTCATCCCAGCAGGACATGTTTCAGGAGGGGGAGGATGATGATGACCCGGTGACAGACAGAGACTGGGTGCCACCACCTCCAGGGGATGTCGTCCTCAGCAGCTCTGAGGAGGAGGAGGAGGATGCTCTTGTGGGCCTTGCAAGGAGGCGCATCATTGCAAGCATTGGCAGCAGCAGTAGGCAGGTCCCACAGCCTGCTGGTGTCTCAGGCTCAGCAGCAGCAGCATCTGCCAGTACCACCACCAGCCGCACCCAAGCCCCCCCCCCAACCACCACAGGGAGACAGGCAGCAGCGCTTCCATGCCGTAGGGGGATGTTTAAGTCACCAATCTGGCGATATTTCACCATGCCCACTGTGTACAGCAAGTACGCCACTTGCAACCACTGTCAGCGGAAGTTGAGCAGAGGTGCAGACCCCTTAAAGTTCTGCACCAGCTCGCTCATCAACCACCTTGCGGCTAAACATTTCCACCAGCATGAGGAGTTCCAGAGGCTGAAGGCATCTGGTGCTGGCAGTGGCACCACACCCATCACTGCACAGCCTTCAGCAGCAGCAGCAGCAACAGCAGCCACCCGCCCTCCTGCTCCTCCAGCAGCACCAGCAGGAGTGCGGAAACGCACTGCTCCTCCCCCCTCTGCAACTCCTGCCGCCGACACTGAGGCCTGTTCTGGCAGCCAGTCCTCAGTGGCCTCCTCCGCTGTGTCTGCTGATTCCCGTGTCAGCAAAAGGCCACGCCAGAGCCTTTTGAGCGAGTCTTTCCAGGGGGTGGTTAGGGCTCTGCCTCCCAGCAGCCGTCGCGTGCGGCAGCTGAACGGCTTGCTGGCACGGGCCATGTGCTCCCAACTCCTGACGTACACGCTCGTGCAGGAGGGGAGCGACATTCGTGCGCTGCTTGCTTGCGCAGCCCCAGACTGGCAGCTCCCCAGCAGACACTTCTTTGCCCGCAAGGCCATTCCTGCACTGCACCGCTTTGTGATGGCCAATGTGGAGCGAGGGCTGGAGCACGCGGTTGGTGAAAGGGTCCACGTCACCATGGACTCCTGGAGCAGCCGCTTCGGGACAGGCCGCTACCTGTCCTTCACTGTCCACTGGGTCAGCTTGGTGGAAGGGGGTGAGGATGGGAGAGCAGCAGCGGGCACAGCAGCAGCAGCAACACAGTGGGTGGTGCCACCCCGCAGGCTCAGGGGAACTGCAGCAGGCTCCTCCGATCCTCTGCCATCCTCCGGCACACCTGGCCAAACCCCCCGCCTCAGCAGCAGCGTGAAGGCCCGCCACTGCCAAGCGCTGCTGCACTTGGTCAGCCTTGGGAAGACCAAGCTGACGGCAACCCATGTGTTGGCCAAACTCCAGGAGCAGGAGAGGATTTGGCTGACCCCCAGAGGCCTCAGAGTCGGAGAGGTGGTGGCCGACAATGGGGCCAATCTGGTTGCCGCAATAGACAGGGGAAACCTGACCCACATCCCCTGTCTTGCCCACGTGCTGAACCTGGTGGTGCAGAAGTTCCTGCGCACCTACCAGGGGATGGGCGAACTGCTGGAAACGGCAAGGAATGTTGTGCGTCACTTCCGGCGCTCGGCTGCAGCTAGTGTTGGGCGAACATCTAGATGTTCGGGTTCGGGCCGAACAGGCCGAACATGGCCGCGATGTTCGGGTGTTCGACCCGAACTCCGAACATAATGGAAGTCAATGGGGACCCGAACTTTTGTGGTTTGTAAAGCCTCCTTACATGCTACATACCCCAAATTTGCAGGGTATGTGCACCTTGGGAGTGGGTACAAGAGGAAAAAAAAATTAGCAAAAAGAGCTTATAGTTTTTGAGAAAATCGATTTTAAAGTTTCAAAGGGAAAACTGTCTTTTAAATGCGGGAAATGTCTGTTTTCTTTGCACAGGTAACATGTTTTTTGTCGGCATGCAGTCATAAATGTAATACATATAAGAGGTTCCAGGAAAAGGGACCGGTAACGCTAACCCAGCAGCAGCACACGTGATGGAACAGGAGGAGGGTGGCGCAGGAGGAGAAGAAGGCCACGCTTTGTGAGACACAACAACCCCGGCCTTGCATGAGGGCAAGAAGCGTGCGGATAGCAGGCTTTGTACCGCCATGCAGTCATAAATGTAATAAAGATAAGTGGTTCAATAAACAGGGACCACGCGGCAACGCTAACCCAGCAGCAGCAGACGTGATGGAACAGGAGCAGGCGCAGGAGGAGAAGGCCACGCTTTGTGAGACACAACAACCCAGGCCTTGCATGAGGGCAAGAAGCGTGCGGATAGCAGGCTTTGTACGGCCATGCAGTCATAAATGTAATAAAGATAAGTGGTTCAATAAACAGGGACCACGCGGCAACGCTAACCCAGCAGCAGCAGACGTGATGGAACAGGAGGAGGCGCAGGAGGAGAAGGCCACGCTTTGTGAGACACAACAACCCAGGCCTTGCATGAGGGCAAGAAGCGTGCGGATAGCATGCTTTGTACCGCCATGCAGTCATAAATGTAATAAAGATAAGTGGTTCAATAAACAGGGACCA
Source organism: Hyperolius riggenbachi (assembly GCF_040937935.1). NCBI lineage: Eukaryota > Metazoa > Chordata > Amphibia > Anura > Hyperoliidae > Hyperolius > Hyperolius riggenbachi. Next base: position 478,114,885 of record NC_090646.1, on the reverse strand, counting down.
CGCGGCAACGCTAACCCAGCAGCAGCAGACGTGATGGAACAGGAGCAGGCGCAGGAGGAGAAGGCCACGCTTTGTGAGACACAACAACCCAGGCCTTGCATGTGGACAAAAAGCGTGCGGATATAGCAGCAATGCTTTTTGCCGCCATGCAGTCATAAATGTAATACAGATGAGAGGTTCAATAAACAGGGCCCGGAAACGCAACACCATCCCAGATGTTCATTGGTCATGTTACTTGGTTGGGGTCCTGGAGTGTTGCGTAGTCATTTCCAATCCAGGATTGATTCATTTTAATTTGAGTCAGACGGTCTGCATTGTCTGTAGAGAGGCGGATACGCCGATCTGTGACGATGCCTCCGGCAGCACTGAAACAGCGTTCCGACATAACGCTGGCTGCCGGGCAAGCCAGCACCTCTATTGCGTACATTGCCAGTTCGTGCCAGGTGTCTAGCTTCGATACCCAATAGTTGAAGGGTGCAGATGGATGGTTCGACACAGCTACGCCATCTGACATGTAGTCCTTGACCATCTTCTCCAGGCGATCGGTGTTGGAGGTGGATCTGCACGCTTGCTGTTCAGTGGGCTGCGGCTGCATGGGTGTCAGAAAATTTTCCCACTCCAAGGACACTGCCGATACCATTCCCTTTTGGGTACTAGCTGCGGCTTGCGTTGTTTGCTGCCCTCCTGGTCGTCCTGGGTTTGCGGAAGTCAGTCTGTCTGCGTACAACTGGCTAGAGGAGGGGGAGGATGTCAATCTCCTCTCTAAAGTCTCCACAAGGGCCTGCTGGTATTCTTCCATTTTGACCTGTCTGACTCTTTCTTCAAGCAGTTTTGGAACATTGTGTTTGTACCGTGGATCCAGAAGGGTATAAACCCAGTAATTGGTGTTGTCCAGAATGCGCACAATGCGTGGGTCACGTTCAATGCAGTCTAGCATGAATTGAGCCATGTGTGCCAGAGTCCTACCAGAATCCTCATCATCCTCTTGTGAGCGTTGTGATAGTTGTTGTGATGCATCATAGTCGTCACCTTCCTCCTGGTCTGCTTCTGCTGACCATTCGCGTTGAATTGTGGAAGTCCAACGTGCACCGCTCTGGCCCTCGTCAGTGGTGGCATGAAATTCCTGCTCCAACTCCAGCTGTTCCTCCTCCTCTTCTTCGTCATAGCTGCTGGGGCCAGCGTTCCCTGAGGCGGATGGCCTGATGTTGGTACCATCACGCTGATCGTTTTCTCCTTCAGATTCCCCCAGTTGCATCATGACAGCTGTTTCCTTGATTTTTAACATCGACCTCTTCAGTAAACACAGCAGTGGTATGGTAATGCTGACTGAAGAGTTGTCACTGCTCACAAGCAACGTGGATTGCTCAAAATTTTGGAGGACTTGGCAGAGGTCCAACATGTTGGCCCAATCGGATCCACAGAAGCTTGGCAGCTGGCCGGATGCGCCTCGGTACTGCGCCGTCATGTACTGGACCACTGCACTCTTCTGCTCGCAAAAGCGGGCTAGCATGTGCAGCGTAGAATTCCAGCGCGTAGGGACATCACACAGCAAGCGATGGTGGGGGAGATTGAAGCGCTCCTGCATCTTGGCGAGTGCCCCCGAAGCAGTACTGGAATTTCTACAATGTTTGGACACTCGACGCACCTTCAACAGCAGATCGGGCACGCCTGGGTATGTCCTCAGGAACCGCTGAACTACTAGGTTCATCACGTGCGCCAGGCAAGGGATGTGTGTCAGCTTAGCCAACCTTAAAGCGCGAATGAGATTACTCCCATTATCACACACAACCATGCCCGGTTTCAGGTCCAGCGGTGCCAGCCACAAATCCGTCTGTTCCTTTATTCCCCTCCAAATTTCCTCCCCTGTGTGCTGCTTATCCCCAAGGCAGATTAGCTTCAGCAACGCTTGCTGACGCATGCCAACAGCTGTGCTGCACTGCTTCCACGATCCTACTGCTGCTGGGTTAGCGTTTCCGGATGAGGTACAGCTTTGAGATGCGTTGGAGGAGAAGGAGTCAGAGAGGTAGGTGCTGCTGTTATCCAGTGGGAGGGACGGCGGTGCAGCTGTTTGTGGCGTGGGCAACACCCGTGCCGTAGCAGGTGAGGAATCGCTGCCAGGCTCCACAAGGTTCACCCAGTGCGCGGTAAGGGAGATGTATCTACCCTGGCCGAACGCACTCGTCCAGGTGTCAGTGGTGAGGTGAACCTTGCAGGCAACGGCATTCTTCAAGCTTCGGGTTATTTTGCTGACCACGTGCTCATGCAACTCAGGCACTGCAGAGCGTGCAAAGTGGTAGCGGCTGGGAACCACGTAACGTGGGATGGCCACTGACATCATGCCCTTGAAGCTGTTTGTCTCCACCAATCGATATGGCAGCATTTCGCAGGCCAGAAGCTTGGCTATGCTGGCTGTTACTGCCACGGCCCGGGGGTCATTTGCTGGCAATTTCCTCTTGCGCTCAAACATCTCCGACACAGACAACTGAACCGTAGCGCTGCACACGGAAGGGCTGTTGGTTGTTGTGTTTGATGAACACTGGGAGACCTCAAGAGCACTACTCCGGAAAGTGACAGTGTCAGCGTCGTCTGATGTTTGTGAATGTTGTGAACCACGCAATGGCTGGGCTACTGCTGCTGCTGAGGCGGGTCTGGTGAACCCAAGGGAGGCAGTGTTGTTTCTGGTACCCTGTCCTGACGCGTTTGCCCAAAGAGTGGGATGTTTGGATAGCATGTGACGGCTCATGCTGGTGGTGGAGAGGTTGTTAATATTTTTCCCCCTGCTCAGGCGGGTCTTGCACACCTTGCAAATCGCCATGGTAACATCCTCAGTGCAGTCTTCAAAGAAAGCCCAGACTTTGGAGCACCTGCCTCCTTGCTGGCGATTTCTGTTTGCTCCTCTTTTGCCTCTCACTTGAACTTCCACGCTTGTGGTGCCTGAAATTGCGCGCCGCCTACCTTGTGGCACAAGGCGAACTCGTGCAGCAGTGTGTTCTTCAACAGACTCATCTGTGCTGCTGCTACGACGGCGATGTTCTCGTTCACAAACAAAATCTGGGTCTCTGTCCACATTGTCCATACCCTCCTCTTCCATCTCCTCAAACTCGTCATATGTCATTGTGGGCCACCGCCGTGGAGTAGAGCTCCCCACAACAACCTCTGCGCAGCACACTCCAACGTCGTCTTCCAGATCTTGTCGGCCGACCTCCTGCAATTGCAACCCCTCCTGCCCAAATTGCTCTGGGATTTGGGTTTCCGAGTCCTCTTCGGACTCGCCTCGTATTTCAGTGCGCGGTACATTTCCCACAGTTAACGGTTGTGAATCCAGGCACAACATTTCTGGCTGTTCCTCCATTGACCTTTGAAAGGTGGAAGTTTGTTGGGCTGGGAATAGCTCCTGCGAATACCCCATTGTGTCCTGAGGTAATTCATCGGACTGGTTATCTGGCAGTTGTGTGCGTGGTGTCGCTGCCGGTTGTGTCAGCTTTGTGCCCACTGGCTCCTTGTAACTGGCTGAGGACTCGGACCTCGTGCGTGATGTGCTGGTGCTGCTTAACCCACTGCTGGACGCTTGAGAGGTCATCCAAGTAATTATCTGGTCCTGTTCTTTTGGATTTGTGAGGGTTGTTGTCCTGGACAACATGGGTGGTATTGAGTGGGTTTTCTTGGGTGCTCCCCTGTGGCCTGTACGTGAACCGTCAGGGGAAACACCTCTTCCCTTGCCCCTCCCTCTTTCACCGGATTTCTTCCTCATTTCACTTATCCTTACAGTACACGCTGACTGGCAGCAGTACAGTGGCAGTACAGAAATGCTATACAGTACCACTATTCCCAGCAGCGACACAGAGCACAATGCTATACAGTGACGGGTGAGCGGTGTACCACTATTCCCAGCAGACACAGAACAGTGAACAGAATGCTATATAGTGTGGCTGAGCGAGCGGTGTACCACTATTCCCAGCAGACACAGAACAGTGAACAGAATGCTATATAGTGTGGCTGAACGAGCGGTGTACTACTGTTCCCAGCAGACACAGAACAGTACACAGAATGCTATATAGTGTGGCTGAGCGAGCGGTGTACCACTATTCCCAGCAGACACAGAACAGTGAACAGAATGCTATATAGTGTGGCTGAACGAGCGGTGTACTACTGTTCCCAGCAGACACAGAACAGTACACAGAATGCTATATAGTGTGGCTGAACGAGCGGTGTACTACTGTTCCCAGCAGACACAGAACAGTGAACAGAATGCTATATAGTGTGGCTGAGCGAGCGGTGTACCACTATTCCCAGCAGACACAGAACAGTGAACAGAATGCTATATAGTGTGGCTGAACGAGCGGTGTACTACTGTTCCCAGCAGACACAGAACAGTACACAGAATGCTATATAGTGTGGCTGAACGAGCGGTGTACTACTGTTCCCAGCAGACACAGAACAGTACACAGAATGCTATATAGTGTGGCTGAACGAGCGGTGTACCACTGTTCCCAGCAGACACAGAACAGTGAACAGAATGCTATATAGTGTGGCTGAGCGAGCGGTGTACCACTATTCCCAGCAGACACAGAACAGTGAACAGAATGCTATATAGTGTGGCTGAGCGAGCGGTGTACCACTATTCCCAGCAGACACAGAACAGTGAACAGAATGCTATATAGTGTGGATGAGCGAGCGGTGTACCACTATTCCCAGCAGACACAGAACAGTAAACAGAATGCTATATAGTGTGGCTGAGCGAGCGGTGTACCACTATTCCCAGCAGACACAGAACAGTGAACAGAATGCTATATAGTGTGGCTGAGCGAGCGGTGTACCACTATTCCCAGCAGACACAGAACAGTGAACAGAATGCTATATAGTGTGGCTGAGCGAGCGGTGTACCACTATTCCCAGCAGACACAGAACAGTGAACAGAATGCTATATAGTGTGGCTGAGCGAGCGGTGTACCACTATTCCCAGCAGACACAGAACAGTGAACAGAATGCTATATAGTGTGGCTGAGCGAGCGGTGTACCACTATTCCCAGCAGACACAGAACAGTGAACAGAATGCTATATAGTGTGGATGAGCGAGCGGTGTACCACTATTCCCAGCAGACACAGAACAGTAAACAGAATGCTATATAGTGTGGCTGAGCGAGCGGTGTACCACTATTCCCAGCAGACACAGAACAGTGAACAGAATGCTATATAGTGTGGCTGAGCGAGCGGTGTACCACTATTCCCAGCAGACACAGAACAGTGAACAGAATGCTATATAGTGTGGCTGAGCGAGCGGTGTACTACTGTTCCCAGCAGACACAGAACAGTACACAGAATGCTATATAGTGTGGCTGAACGAGCGGTGTACTACTGTTCCCAGCAGACACAGAACAGTACACAGAATGCTATATAGTGTGGCTGAACGAGCGGTGTACCACTATTCCAAGCAGACACAGAACAGTGAACAGAATGCTATATAGTGTGGCTGAGCGAGCGGTGTACCACTATTCCCAGCAGACACAGAGTGGCAGTAAACAGAATGCTATATAGTGTGGCTGAGCGAGGTACACAGAGTGGCAGTAAACAGAATGCTATATAGTGTGGCTGTGCAAGCGGTGTACTACTATTCCCAGCAGACACAGAGTGGCAGTAAACAGAATGCTATATAGTGTGGCTGAGCGAGGTACACAGAGTGGCAGTAAACAGAATGCTGAGCGAGCGGTGTACTACTATTCCCAGCAGCGACACACAATGACTGGGGGGGACCCTGGCTAGCGTGGCTGGAGCGCGAACTACCCTGCCTGCCTACCCAAAGCTAAACCCACAGACAAATGGCGGAGATATGACGTGGTTCGGGTATTTATTTACCCGAACCACGTGACAGTTCGGCCAATCAGAGCGCGTTCGGGTCCGAACCACGTGACCCGTTCGGCCAATCACAGCGCTAGCCGAACGTTCGGGGAACGTTCGGCCATGCGCTCTTAGTTCGGCCATATGGCCGAACGGTTTGGCCGAGCACCGTCAGGTGTTCGGCCGAACTCGAACATCACCCGAACAGGGTGATGTTCTGCAGAACCCGAACAGTGGCGAACACTGTTCGCCCAACACTAGCTGCAGCCTGTGCGAGCCTGGAAGACGTGCAAAAGGAGCTGGATCTGCCACGCCATCGGCTGATCCTTGACGTTCCGACTCGCTGGAACTCCACCCTGGCGATGTTGGAGCGTCTGGTTGAACAGAGGCGCGCTGTCAAACAGTACCTTGCCCTGGCCACTGTTTCCGCAGCTCAGAGAAGGGACAAGACCAGCAACATCCCGTCCATCGTCCCCGATGATGACTGGAGGCACATGCAGCAGGTGTGCTTTGTGCTGGCTCCCTTCCTGCAGGCCACAAACATGGTGAGCAGGGACCATGCTATGGTCTGCGAGTGGGTGCCCCTGGTTTCTCTGCTGAACAGGGCCCTCGATGCTTTGCTGGAACAGGGAGCGGCAGCCTTGGACCAGCAGGAGCGGCAACCAGCTGCGCAGTCCACCTCTGAGGGGGAGGAGGAGGAGGACTTGGTGGAGGTCCCTGACCTGGCTGCTGATGAGGGGGATCAGCACAGCGCAGCTGAGTTGGTGCGGGGGTGGAGAGAGGATGAGGCGGCAGAGGAGGAGGATGAGGACAGCACTGACGTCGATGTGCCAGCAGACGTGGCCCGCCTCTTCCCAATGGCAGCGCACATGCTGACGTGCCTGCGCAGGGACCCCAGGGTGATCCAGATGAAGCAGAGGGAGGAGATCTGGATCAGCATGATGTTGGACCCACGCCTCAAGGGGAAGTTGAGCCAGTTCCTGCCGCCTGCAGGAGGAGACCCAGCGCAACAAATAAGGAGCTTGCAGCAGGCCCTTGTTGAGCGCTTGGAGGAAGCCTTCCCCCAGCCTTCCGCCCCCACTGTCCAGCAGCCAGCACAGAGGCAGCAGCAGGTGCCTGCATCCAGCAGCAGCAAGCGCCCCACAGACCTGCTGTCTCTCAGCCACGAGCTCTACAGGACTGTAGAGGCTCCGGCAGCAGTGACTAGAGAGGAGATGCATGCAGCAGCATCCTCCTCCGGTCACAGCCAGCGCCTGACCCGCATGGTGGCTGACTACATGGGGTCGTACAGCGGGCTTGACAGCGATGCCCCTGTTGATCCCATGGAGTATTGGGTCAAGCGCATGGAGATCTGGAGCGAGCTGGCGCAGTACGCCCTGGAAGTGCTGTCCTGCCCCCCTTCCAGCGTGCTGTCCGAGCGCTGCTTCAGTGCAGCTGGTGGCGTGGTCACCGAGAAACGCTCACGTCTGTCTCACAAGTCTGTGGACAGACTGACGTTTCTCAAGATGAACCAGGCGTGGGTGGAAGGCGAGTTCCTGGCCCCTGTTGTCGGCGAGAGGGGGACATGAACTGGCTGCCGGAACCATCGTTAATGTGCCTTACCACCCTTTACCACCTCCTGGCTCCTGCTCACTAAGCCAGCCTGGTTCACTTTGACTATTACGTCGCCTGCAGCCACACATTTTACACCTACAGTGGGCTGCTGTGTACTGCCCTTCTGCTGTCTGTCTGTGTTTCCCACTGCCAGGGTACACAGCATTACCTTCTTCTGCTGCCACTCTGCCACCAGCTATTACGTCAAACAATAGCTATATTGGTTGTAAAACCAAAAACCAAAAAACCATTAAAAAAAAAAAAAGGTTTAATTTTTCTGAGGTGCCCGGGTTGAAAACTGTGTTGTCCCAGTTGTGTATTGGACACAATGTGGGCTGCACGACCGCTGTCTGGGACCTCCTGTTGTGTTTATTTACAGCCCTGGTATCACCGCTAGGTACCAGGGCTATTATGTCACGCTGCCTACCTGCTGCCACACTCACACTGCTCCTCCACACCTCCTCCTGCTGCTGCTGCTGCTGTCTGTCTGTGTTTCCCACTGCCAGGGTACACAGATGATTTACCTTCTGCTGCCACTCTGCCACCAGCTATTACGTCAAACAATAGCTGCTCGCCTACTCCTCCATTCCTCCTCCTGCTGCTGCTGTCTGTCTGTGTTTCCCACTGCCAGGGTACACAGCATTACCTTCTTCTGCTGCCACTCTGCCACCAGCTATTACGTCAAACAATAGCTATATTGGTTGTAAAACCAAAAACCAAAAAACCATTAAAAAAAAAAAAAGGTTTAATTTTTCTGAGGTGCCCGGGTTGAAAACTGTGTTGTCCCAGTTGTGTATTGGACACAATGTGGGCTGCACGACCGCTGTCTGGGACCTCCTGTTGTGTTTATTTACAGCCCTGGTATCACCGCTAGGTACCAGGGCTATTATGTCACGCTGCCTACCTGCTGCCACACTCACACTGCTCCTCCACACCTCCTCCTGCTGCTGCTGCTGCTGCTGTCTGTCTGTGTTTCCCACTGCCAGGGTACACAGATGATTTACCTTCTGCTGCCACTCTGCCACCAGCTATTACGTCAAACAATAGCTGCTCGCCTACTCCTCCATTCCTCCTCCTGCTGCTGCTGTCTGTCTGTGTTTCCCACTGCCAGGGTACACAGCATTACCTTCTTCTGCTGCCACTCTGCCACCAGCTATTACGTCAAACAATAGCTATATTGGTTGTAAAACCAAAAACCAAAAAACCATTAAAAAAAAAAAAAGGTTTAATTTTTCTGAGGTGCCCGGGTTGAAAACTGTGTTGTCCCAGTTGTGTATTGGACACAATGTGGGCTGCACGACCGCTGTCTGGGACCTCCTGTTGTGTTTATTTACAGCCCTGGTATCACCGCTAGGTACCAGGGCTATTATGTCACGGCGAGCTGCCTGCCTCATTGACTGCCTGCTGCCACACACTCATCCTCCTCCTCCTGCTGCTGAATTTACCTCCTGCTGTCTTTGTGTTTCCACTGCCAGGGAGCACATACAATGGCGCTTCCAACATGCGTGCGCCCACCAGCTATTTGTTACGCTCAAAAATAGCTGCATTTCTTTAAAAAAAAATTGAAAAGAGAAATACGTGAAGATGATGAAGAAGAAGATGAAAAAGAAGAAGAAGATAAAGAAGAAGAAGATGAAGAAGATGAAGAAGAAGAAGATGAAGAAGAAGATGAAGATGAAGATGAAGAAGAAGATGAAAAAGAAGATGAAAAAGAAGAAGAAGATGAAGAAGATGAAGAAGAAGAAGATGAAGAAGAAGAAGATGAAGAAGAAGAAGAAGAAGATGAAGAAGATGAAGAAGAAGAAGATGAAGAAGATGAAGAAGAAGAAGATGAAGAAGAAGAAGATGAAGAAGAAGAAGATGAAGAAGAAGAAGAAGAAGAAGATGAAGAAGAAGAAGATGAAGAAGATGAAGATGAAGAAGAAGATGAAGATGAAGAAGAAGATGAAGAAGAAGATGATGAAGAAGAAGAAGAAGAAGAAGATGATGAAGAAGAAGAAGAAGAAGAAGAAGAAGATATAGAAGAAGAAGATCTAGAAGAAGAAGAAAGATAAAGAAGAAGAAGAACAAGTATATACAGTAACACTACTGAACAAAATTTAGGACACAACTTCTCTTTCCACATTTTTTTTTTAAAGGAACATCCCCACATAATCACTTGCTGTTGTTACTTGGAAAAAAAGATGTTTCTTGCATCATTCACCCTCAAAACAAGTGTTGGAAGCTATTTAAGGCCAATTCGAATAGTCAGCTCGAATAGTGAGCTCGAATACCGACTCGAATAGTGAGCTCGAAGTCCGAGGTCGAATCGAATAGTAAAAATTATTCGACTCGAATATTCGACTGACCTCGAATAATTTACTATTCGAATTCGACCAAACTCGAATTTTAAATAGGGGTATTTGAGCATCACTAGTTGCCATTAATTACTCATTGATCCATGAAAATACCCAGTTTGTAAGAATTTCTCCTATGCATACTTTTCCTTCATTACATTTACCCTTCTAGAATCATTTTTTTAATTAATGCATTCTTTTATTTCCTCTGGGTGAAGGGCTCATAGCTGCACTTACGCTTCTGGAATGTGGTATGTTGGTATGTTTGAGATTCTGTATTGGAGTTTTATCTGTTGTGTGCAATCAGACTGCTGTTCCTTTGAACTAATGTGTACCATTCATTCAGGTGAATTACTTTTATTAGTGACATAGCTGGTCTTTGCGATCAACTTAACCCCCACCTAGGCACCTAACCTTAAAGGGAACCAGAGACTGCTGCTATTTATCCTCAAAGCAGCAAAGCAGAGCCACAAGGGGGCAGGCTTGGGCTTGAAAAGACATCACAGAAGACTGACTCAGCTATAATCATTCCGGGAAAAGCTAGACTGAATGCTCAGTCTGGGATTCTTATCAGGGCTGATAACAGGCAGATTTAGCAGAGCAGAATGAAATAGAGAGCATGGTAGGTGTTTACTGTCACGTTCCCATTGATATATATGGTAAAATACATGAGGGTGCTTCGTCTCTGGTTCTCTTTAAACGAGATGAAAAACTAACTATAACAAGTAACTTGTCTATATATCTTATCTAAAGTTTAGATAGTTTACACAGCAAATCTAGCTGCAAACAGCTTCAATTGAATATGTTTATTTTTTCCTGTGATACAATGACAGCAGCCATGTTGTTTGTAAACATTACACACAGCACTCAGCCTGTGAAAAAAACCTAATCCCCCCTCCTCCTCCCCTCTGCCTCTGAAATCTCTGGCTAGTAATACCTCCCCCTCCTCCTGCCTAGACTGAGCTCCCATGATCTCTTGCTACTGTCTGAAAATGCCAAGGCTCTCTGAAAACCTGTGGGCAAGGCTTGTTTAGTTTATAGGGAATTAGAGTATTAAAACAAAAAGAAAAAAGTATTTGGCTTGAGGAATGCTCTATAAACAACAGGAAAAGAACACAATTATGCAATGAGTAAAAGTTCATCTCAGATCCACTTTAAGCCCCCCTCCCCAACTTTAATCCCCAAGCTAATCTGAGCACCCGCAAGCTGCAGCTACTAATAGCGGGCACACAAATTTGTTTGGATTATTTTTAGTTCTAGGCCAGGGGCTGCAAGCCACAAAGCGACCTTACATTTGATGGGGAGGGGTGGGGGGGGGGTGCGGACCAGTGTAGGTAGCTGATGCATTACCCCTCCCCTTCATACTGAAAACAAAATGTGTTCCCCAGTTCAGTTAGCCAATGAGCTTTCCCCATTATAGGTAGCCAGGTGTGCCCCCGGTATAGCAGCCTCCTCCTGCAGTATGGGTAGCCAGGTGTACCCCCAGTATAGCAGCCTCCTTCCTGCAGTAGCAGTATGGGTAGCCATGTCTGCCTCTAGTATAGCAGCCACCGTATGAAATATAGATAGCTGTTTGTGCCCCCATATGGAAGCCCCCTCCTGCAGTATAGGTAGCCATGTGTGCCCTGTATGGAAGCCCCCTCCCCAGTATAGGTAGCCTCATCTCATGTACCCAATATGGCAGCCCCTTCCCCAATATAGGTAGTCACATGTACCGCATATGGCAGCCCTCTCCCCAGTATAGGTAGCCATGTATGCCCCATATGGCAGCCTGATGCAGGGTTGAATTCCTCTCCCTGTAGAGATGTGAGCGGAGCTTAATGACAAGTTACTCACCCAATAACAGCATCCAGCGCTGATCTCCATGACAACAGTGGCATCATGTGACACTCTGGCACGTACTTATGGCGGGTCACATGACTGGCCTAGGAGATCCGTGCTGGAAGTTGTAACTGGGGGAGTAATCTGTCATTATGCTCCACCCGCAGCTCTGCAGGGAGGGAGGGAAGTGAGGAGATTGAATCCTGCCCACAGTGCCTGCATTGGGGCTGGGTATGGCCTGCGGGCCATAGTTTGCCCACCTCTGCTCTAGACTCTTGGTTTTCTATGTTGAGGGAGGGGAACTCGGTGGTGATCATGCACGGCAGTCATGACACCTAGGGGTGTATGCACTCAACTCTGTTCAGCAGAATAATATGCTTAAAGAGACTCTGTAACAAATTGTTTATCTTTATTTCTTCTATGCTATAAGTTCCTATGCCTTTTCTAATGTGGTCTGGCTTACTGCAGCTTTTCCTAATTGCACAGTAGCTGTGTTATCTCTGTTATATGATCTAATCTTCTCTCTACAGTCGGCACAGTCAGGCTGAGGCAGTCAGACTGGAATGTGCAGGGCTGCTTGTGATTAGCTAGAAGCTGTACACACCCCCTGCAGGCTCTGTGTGACTAACACACTCTGCTTAGCTGAGCCTATTAGAAGCTGGTTAGTTTGTTTGTAAACACTGCCTAAAACTGGCAATTACAAGCCAGGTTTGCAGCAGAGAATGGCAGAAACAGCACAGAGGGGACCAGGAGCACATAATGAATAGAATGGTATGCTTTTTATTGTAAGAATTTCAGAGTACAGATTCTCTTTAAAGTTCTACTGCATGATAAGTAGAGCAGAACGCAATACATTACGGTGCATGCATTAGGCTCTACTCTTCGTGCATAAGACTTCACACACGTAATTTTGCTTAATGCATTTTAGTGCACACACGCCTACTGTGGTAAACATTTCTTTATTTTAAGATGCTTTTCTTCCAGATCTGCTTTCACATTCTAACTGAGTGTTCTCAGAAGGAGCTCAGATAATTGCATATAGGTCACTGTTATCAGAAGAACCACTCTAAATTAGGAACCAAAACTCTCTAGCTACAAATGTCTTGCAAAGCTCGGTAGCTATACGGAAGCAAAGCCTTCTGATCTGACAGCTTCCATAGGACTCGCTCTGCTTCTGATAACAAGGTGAGGGTGAGCACATTCTCATTATCTCAGCTAAGATTTGTACATTTAGGACCATTAAGATAGAATAAGTCATACACTTTGTAAAGTCTATATACTGGAATCTAATATATGTATGTTTTTAAATACTAATATTCCTTTTAGTTTGGAGATTGTTTACCTGTTCCTGTGGGGGGTGAGTAACAGAACAATTACTCAGGCGTACGTTAAAAAGGGGCGCTGGGAAAAAAGGGCGCCGGGTTTTTAACGATAAGCATGGATAACGTTTAAAAATGTATTGTACTGTATTTCGTTTAAAATTAATGTTTTTTAAAGTTATAAATCATTAAATAATGTGCATTAAATCGGCAATTGTAAAAACGTTAATCTTTCGTTTAAATAGTGAAACGTATAATAACGTTTAAAAAAAAATTACTAAGTAACCCTCCCTGTACCTACCCCTAACCCCTAGACCCCCCTGTTGATGCCTAAACCTAAGACCCCCCCTGTTGGTGCCTAAGTAACCCTCCCTGTACCTACCCCTAACCCCTAGACCCCCCTATTAGTGCCTAAACCTAAGACCCCCCTGTTGGTGCCTAAACCTAAGACCCCCCTGTTAGTGCCTAAACCTAAGACCCCCCTGTTGGTGCCTAAACCTAAGACCCCCCTGTTAGTGCCTAAACCTAAGACCCCCCTGTTGGTGCCTAAACCTAAGACCCCCCTGTTGGTGCCTAAACCTAAGACCCCCTGTTGGTGCCTAAACCTAATACCCCCCTGTTGGTGCCTAAACCTAAGACCCCCCTTTTGGTGCCTAAACCTAAGACCCCCTGTTGGTGCCTAAACCTAAGACCCCCCTGTTGGTGCCTAAACCTAAGACCCCCCCTGTTGGTTTTTTCGTTTAAAAATAATGGAAAAAAAAAATAAAAAAAAAAAGTACTGTTTTTTGTTTAAAAATAATGTTTGGAAAAAATATTGTACTGTTTTTCGTTTAAAAATAATATTTAAAAATGTATAAATCATTAAATAATGTGTAATCATGAGAAACAGTAATAAAACATTAAGTCTCCGGGCGCCGCTTTTAAAACGTTAGTTTTCTCCGGCGCCCTTTTTTCCTATCGGGCGCCCATTAAACGATATTTATTATAGGAGTGAATGGCGGCGCCCGATTTGTCCACTAGCCTCAGGCGCCCGAATTTACTGTTTCCGCCGGAGTCTACCTATTTGTTACGATGTAGTAAAAAGCAAACCTAAATCGGAAAAAAAAGGATGATATAATGAATTGTATGTATAGTACGGAGAATTAATAACACATTAGTAGCAAAGAAAAGAGTCTTGTATTTTTATTTTCCGTTATATAGCTTGTTTTAAATAACATTGCATCATACTGTCACAGTTGTAGTTTTAAAAGCACACCCTGCCTTTTAAGCTATAAAACAAAACAGAAATATTGACCCTTTGAACTTTCCTGCAGTAAAACCTTATCTCAAGCTGTCTCTTAGGCCTGGTGCACAACGAAACCCGCTAGCAGATCAGCAAAATGCTAGCAGATTTTAAAACACTTTTTGTTATTTTTCTGCAGCGTTTCAGCTAGCATTTTGCGGTTTTGTGAAGCGTTTTTGGTGTAGTAGATTTCAGATATTGTTACAGTAAAGCTGTTACTGAACAGCTACTGTAAGAAAAACGCCTGCAAAACCGCTCTGAACTGCCAATTTTCAGAGCGGTTTGCGTTTTTCCTATACTTAACATTGAGGCAGAAACGCATCCGCAATCCAAAAAAATGCCTCACCCCAGGAGTATGCGTTTCTGCAAAACGCCTCCCGCTCTGGTGTGAACCACCCCATTGAGATACATTAACCAAGCGGATCCGCAGCCGCAAGCAGCTGCAGAAACGCTGAAAAAGCCGCTCGGTGTGCACCAGCCCTTACTGTTTCTTGGCTGTTTAAGTGCTTTAGAAAACAGTACTGTATTCAATTCAGTGGGTTGAATAGCTCAGAGAAGCTCCTTTGAATAAATATTGACTGAAGGTTTTTTTAAACTCTTCCTGTACAGGAAAACAATATGAGACGCTTTTCTTTGCTAATAATGTTCTATTTCTTAGCCTTTGTCCTACACATATAATTCATTATCTCATACGTTTATTTTCGCTTCAAGTTTGCTTTAAGTACAGTAATGGTCCAATAGAGGGGCCCATCAACTATACAGTCTTGATTGTACAATTTACCACTTTGATGCAATATGAAGGTCTACCTATAGGTTTAACGGTTCTGCCCTTCTACTTCCTATTGTAGATTTAGTAAGATTGTACAATCAATATTGTATAATTAGTGGGCCCCCTTACCCATCTATCTATTTTAAAGTAAAGAGTTTGTATCAGATTACCTGGACTTTCATTACAGATTGAATGCCCACCTGTGCTGGTGATAAAGAGATTACCAAAGAAGATCCACACAACTATGGGGGGTAAGGCAGTGATTTTTGGGTTTTTTTTTGGAGGGGGGCAGTTAGACAGGTTTTGAGATTCAAAAGTGCTAAGAAATACAATATTTGAAAATGTAATTAACATTATTGCCCTCATCCCTAATGTGACTTGTGCAAGTATTTTAGACAGCGGATGCATTTCTCACAGAACGAATCTGCTAGGGACTCCAACTGGACACTGCATTGTGTGCTCTTGGACAATTGTGATGTGAACCTAGCCTTAATGTGTACTGAAATAATTCTAAGAAGGCTATTAGCACATCTGCTGATTTTTGTCCATTCACAGGAAATAAGCCACATGTGCCAAAATTAACTAAAAGAAAAACATTTTTTTTCTTGCCTAAAATAGTGGCCACTTGACTTTTAGTCAGATTTTTAGAGCCAGTTCGTACAGCTTTTTTGGGACTGACAATGAACGAGGCAGGGCTTTTCGGCATCCGTTAGCGCGCCGCGGCTTGGTGCGCCTATAGCAGAAATGCTATAGTCCCTGCATGGGTTATTCAGGAAAACGGCCATGGCCGGACCCCAAATTACTTCTCCCGATTTGCTATGACTCGAAGTGGGAATGTTCTGCTGGGGTGTGCTGTCTTGGAGCCAAAGGAAAAGCTAAGCAACATAAATAAGTGGCATCCTTCTTATTTTTATATGGCTGCAACACACTGTGTTAGAGCTATCATTATTATTTAGTATTTGTATAGAAACCAACATAGTTCACAGCGCTGTACAGAGTATATTGTCTTGTCACTTCCCTGTCCCTCAGAGGAGCTCACACTCTAATCCCTACCATAGTCATATGTCTACGTATGTATGTATGTAGGCATCGTAGTGTATAGATGCATATTGTGGCATTAAATCTGTTCTTGCTATTCACAGGCTGCTGCAATATCATCTGGATATTTGTACATGTAACGCATTTGATTGGTGAGTACACAGTTGTACATTTATTGGGATATTCAGTGCAGGCTATGACAAGGAATAACTGTACCGTATTTCCTAATTTTAAACCTAGCTCAACTTCTACAAGTCTGAAAAGTCACTGGTCGTAACAAATTCAATGAAGAAGACATAGATATCAGCTTCTGTCTGTTGTAGAAATGGAAATACAATTAAAACTGTTTAGAATATGTATTCTGCAGCAGTGTGGTGTAAGACCTTCCAGATCTGCCTGGCTTTCAGTCCCACTGCCCCAATCTCCACTGCAGTCTTCACCCTATGTGGCTCATCCCTGCTCAGCCTTGGAAGACTTTATACAATGTTCCAGCACATGGGTACACCCAGGCATTTAGTGCGCAAGGTATAGGAACTGAAGGATTGAAGGCAGAAGTATTACCGCACCTTACTGGGCAGGGCAAGATAGGAAACAGCCTAAAGTCATACACAGATGTCAGTTGATCATCAATCCAATGGGATGGGGTGCAGATGGACAAACTCAAGGTCAGGAAAGCCAAGGGTCAAAACACAGAAGAATCTGAGGCCAGGCAAAGGTATAGTCACTAAAACCAGAGATCAGTACAGGCAGCAGTCCAAACAGGGTCACCAAGTTAATCAAGGTCACAACCACAAATCAACCCAATTTACACCTTAGCAGCTAATTTCACAGTAACTAATGCTATCAAAGGCAAAGTACACAGGCCAGGGGCAGAGCTTTTTTGGGGATGGGAAAATTCAGGCGGGATAACAAGTACCAGTGGCTCATAGGCTGCCAAAGCAACAGAGTAGCCACTCACAACTATATTCAAATTTCCCAGCTAGAGGTGTGCTTGCTGCTCAATAAAATACCACCGTATCTCACGTCTAGAGCTACCACCCACACAGATATTCATGCAAGGGAGCACCGCAAGTGATGGACACTTGCAGGCGGCGGCAAGAATCCAGCAAATAAACAGAAAAGTAGTTCACTATACTGATATCAGTTGTTCATGTGAAATACTCTTTTTGTCTGACTTCACTGTCAACTGTCTAACCTCATTCACCACTTCAGCCTAAACTTTTCAATACTGGTTCCTTTTAAAATTACTCCATAGGACTTTTCATAGTATGTAAACATTGCTGGCATTGCTATCCTACATCAGCCTAACAATTTGATAGAATGTCTCACAAAAGCTCATTCAAAGTCATGTAAGCAAATGTTACTAAGAGAGTGCAACCATCTGACTGATAACAGTGACAGGCTTACTATCAATGTCCTCATTATTGTATCTGAATCAGCAGCTAACCACTTGTCACTCATGAAGCCTGGTATAGCCAGGAGGGCTGAGTCAACCTTTGCTGGCCTTCGCCATACTAGCCATATCAGCCCACATGGTACATGATTTGGTGGCGGTGTATGAGTGGGGTGACCAAGCCTCCCCCTCTCCTACAGAGTCCTTACCTATATCATGGACAAGGGGCTCTTCCCTACCTACGGTAACCAGGAGGAGGTGGGGGTGATAAGTCCTAGGGGCTTATGTTGGAAATTGGGAGCCCCCTCTAATAAGAGGACCCCCAGATGTCCTGCTCCTTCCAGATAAATTGGTAGAGACAGTCACTTTTAACACTATACCTTCATGTTAAAAAAATAGAAGAATAAAGTTCCTTCTTCTTTTACTTGTTTCTTCTCCTTTAAATCTTGATTTAAGTGACCTATGGTCACCACCGGTGCCACTCTGGCAACCACCCATTGCTCTGCCAAAGCCCGCCAGGAGAAGACGCCACATGTCACTTCTTCTGCCGTCTCTCCGGCTATACTGTTCAACGAGCCACGGCAAAGCATCTGACTCATGAAAATCCTCCTCAAGCTCCCTGTGTTTTCATCTGATAAATGCTGCCAGGTTTTCAAATGGCAGACACTGGAGGTCACACTTGCCACCAAACCTAATGGAATGGCTGAGTGAAATTGCAAAGACTCAACAGCTAGAGGAATTAACTAAGTCAATCAGGGGACAGGGTGATCAATATAGAGCCACATGGAAAAACTGGTGTGAGTTTAGTACCTTGGAGGAATATAAATGATAGATGGGTCGAGAGTAACCCTCTAGTCTAAAAATGGTAGCGAGGGATAAAATAAGATGTGGAAAATATGGGTTACACCTGGATAGAGATATAGAATATGCTCTCTGGGAGGGTATGTCATATACGCAAGCAAAATGTATAGACAGGTGGAGGACTGGAAAGTGAGAAGGATCCCCCTTTTTTTCTTCTTCTTCTCTCTCTTTTCTTTCTTTCTTTGTATGTGAGGAAGAGGTGGAAGGAGGATAGAATGGGACGGATATATGAGTTTGAATGTCTTAATCTATAGGTGAAACTAAGGTGCTAGCGCCGGCGGTATAATTTTGGTGCATTTAGATCCCTACCTAGCAAGGTCTGGATCAACTTTGTGCACAGGATGTAAAACATAATGCTAAGAGAATTTTGCCTGGGTCTTTTATGATAATTGTATGAAGCTTTAAATTGGAAGTTGCAAAATACCACTTTTATGTATTGCCTTTTGTATGGTTTGTACATATTACTTATTTGTATTGCTGTTAGAAAAAAAAATGTTTACAAAAAAATAAAGTCTATAAAAAAAAAGAAAATCCTCCTCAAGCAGGCGGAAACACTCATTCATAAATCTAAAACTAAAACTATAAAAAGGCAATGCTCGATGTAACCATAGCCCCAACCCTTCCTAAACTAGTCGTGGGAACTTTTGTTTAATCTCGGTTTTGGAAGGAGTAATGAACCGAAAAACATAATTGAAATGGTATAATCTTGGTCTTGGGGGAAGGTCAGTACTGAAATATTTCCCTTTTATTTCATATATATTAGCTCCTGGTAGTGCTAAAGTTCCCTTGATGCTTGGTAGATATTTTTATTCAAGCCTTTTAGAACGATTCAAAGCTTGACCGTTGTAAGGAATTTTGGTTCTGGGGAAAATATACCGGTAAGTATTGTGTTCACTTGTGTGTTATGGAAATTGTTGAGGAAATAGCACATCACAACTGTGTGAACGACAGCTGTAAACGGATAAAATAACACATATCTCTTGTAGGTTGTTCGGAAGCATCTCCCCCAATACTCACTGTGTCACCTGACTACGGAGTGCATCTAAAAGGAAAATCGCTGACTCTGACGTGTAATGTCTTTAATGATTACAGCAATAAACAGTTTTCTTTCTATAAGGATTCAAAGAGCATCTTCCAGTCTGATAAAACATATAACTATAAAATACAAACGCTTGATTACACCCATGGAGGAAGATATACCTGTCAGTACTGGGAAGCTGGCTACATATCTCCTATAAGTGAAGGAATCCTTATAACTGTATCAGGTGAGGTGACTTATATGCTTTACTCTGAAATGGTATCTGTTATTGGATTAAATAACATGGCTTATTTCTCGGTTGATCTTCCTATAACCACAAAAAAATGAAATTTTCACGGATTTACTGGCTGTTACAAAAAAATAAAACATTGTTAAAAATTAAACGGTAGTTCCACATAATTATTAATCACTTTTTACATAAAGCCATTGCTCCTATATTTTCCAAGTCTAACACGTTAATACTTTTGTTCTCTTTAGGCAACAGCAGCTAAGGGAAGCTGTATGGCTGATATTGTGGTGAAACCCCTTCCACAGTGTGATGTCATGACCATGTTCCTCCTGACAGTTTTCTGTCTGTGGACCTTGTTGCATTGTGGGAAATAAAAGTTTTTTTTAACTGCCAGGCAACTAGTATCTCCCTCTGTGCATGGAACTCTCAGTAATGAACATTCTGTACAGTACACCTGGCAAAACTGAAGATGTCACCCCCATCCCACATTTTAGAATGTAAATCAGGTAGAGAAAATATTTTACACTAGCCACATAATCTACATGTGAATATTGTAAAAAAAAAAAAAGCAATTTTATTAATTATTCACTACAGTTCCTCTTTAATTAGGTAATCTGCAGTGCTGCTCGGATACCATTTTTCACTGTCTGGAACTAATTCGGATTCGGATACCCCTCTATCCAATCCGGGTCGGATATCTGTATCAAAAATGTTTCAATCCGAATCCGGGTTGGATATCCGACCACAATATCCGACGGATTCGGATATCCGGGTGGAAAACCGGAAGTGGCCTTTAAATTGCTTTAAAAACTTTTTTTAGGTTATAGGAGGCATGTAGCATCATTATTTTGTAAAGGGAAACACTAATTGATGATGTGGGGACTTAAAATCCCCCCCTCCCCCCCCCCCCCCCCCCCCAAAAAAATGTAAATTAACATCAGGAGTCAGGACTAGGTTCCAGGAAGCGGTGTTGGTACCACGGCGCAGGTAAAACATTAAAAAAAGGAGAGGTTCCAGGAAACGGTCGTATTGCCGCAGTTGGGGCCTAACCACAACTTGGACAGCACAAACACCTCCAAAAAAAATTACACAGCTATTGTGTTCGGAGAATCGCTATGGCACCTGGTACCACGGCACAGGTAAAACATTAAAAAAGGAGAGGTTACAGGAAGCAGTCGTACTGCCGCAGTTGGGGCCTAACCACAACTTGGACAGCACAGACACCTCCAAAACAATTACACAGCTATTGTGTTCATATAATCGCTATGGCACTTAGTGTTGGTACCATGGCACAGGTAAAACATTAAAAAAGGAGAGGTTCCATGAAGCGGTCGTACTGCCGCAGTTGGGGCCTCCCCACAACTTGGAAAGCACAGACACCTCCAAAAAAAATTACACAGCTATTGTGTTTACATAGTTCACCATGGCACTTAGTGTGTTGGTACCACGGCTGTAAAAAAAATTTGAACCTGGCTTAATGAAGATGGAGTCAGGGTTGTGGTGGTAAAGGGTGGTGAAGCAGGCATAGTGATTCCCACTCAGCCACTTCATTTCCCCCTCTTGCCAACAACAGGGGCCAGGAACTCACCAACCGCCCAAGCCTGGTTCATTTTTTAAAAAGTCAGTCTGTCCACAGTCTGGGTGGACAGACAAGAGCGCTTCTAAGTGACCACGGCACCGGCCACACTGAAGCACCTTTCTGACATCACGCTGGAAGGCGGGCAGGACAGCACATCCAGGGTGTACTGCGTAGTGTTAGGTGAACAGTGTTCGCCACTGTTCGGGTTCTGCAGAACATCACCCTGTTCGGGTGATGTTCGAGTTCGGCCGAACACCGTCAGGTGTTCGGCCAAACCATTCGGCCACATGGCCGAACTAAGAGCGGATGGCCGAACGTTCCCCGAACGTTCGGCTAGCGCTGTGATTGGCCGAACGGGTCACGTGGTTCGGACCCGAACGCGCTCTGATTGGCCGAACGGTCACGTGGTTCGGGTAAATAAATACCCGAACCACGTCATATCTCCGCCATTTGTCTGTGGGTTTAGCTTTGGGTAGGCAGGCAGGGTAGTTCGCTCTCCAGCCACGCTAGCCAGGGTCCCCCCCAGTCATTGTGTGTCGCTGCTGGGAACAGTAGTACACCGCTCGCTCAGCCACACTATATATAGCATTGTTTACTGCCACTGTGTACCTCGCTCAGCCACACTATATATAGCATTGTGTTTACTGCCACTCTGTGTACACGGCTCAGCCAGACTATATAGCATTGTGTGTACTGCCACTGTGTACCTCGCTCAGCCACGCTATATATAGCATTGTGTTTACTGCCACTCTGTGTACACGGCTCAGCCAGACTATATAGCATTGTGTGTACTGCCACTGTGTACCTCGCTCAGCCACGCTATATATAGCATTGTGTTTACTGCCACTCTGTGTACACCTCTCAGCCAGACTATATAGCATTGTGTGTACTGCCACTCTGTGTACACGGCTCAGCCAGACTATATAGCATTGTGTGTACTGCCACTCTGTGTACACCGCTCAGCCAGACTATATAGCATTGTGTGTACTGCCACCCTGTGTACACGGCTCAGCCAGACTATATAGCATTGTGTGTACTGCAACTCTGTGTACACCGCTCAGCCAGACTATATAGCATTGTTTACTGCCACTCTGTGTACACGGCTCAGCCAGACTATATAGCATTGTGTGTACTGCCACTCTGTGTACACCGCTCAGCCAGACTATATAGCATTGCGTACTCTGCCAGTCAGTGTGTATATTGCTGGGATCAGTAATACTCCACTCACCGCCAACCACTATATGAGCTCACCATGAGTTCCTCAGAGACCTCCGCTGTGAGCAGCACTCCCAGCAACAGCCAACGCCCCACGCAAGCTATAACATCCACCCAGTAGCCAGTGGTCAGCAGCAGCCCTCCCCGGAGGAGAACGTTGTGTCAATCGGTCCGTCGCCAGAGCGATTAATGAGGGCTGCCATTGAGGAGATGATGGGGCCTGATGTGGAGGAGGAGGTCTGGCTCAGGCCAGCATCCCAAGTTAATGTTGAGGACGATGAGGGGTCTGTGTCTGGGGATGTTGGGGTGGCAGAGGTGGTGGGTGGCTCAGACTCAGTAGAAGAGTTGTATGATGAGGATGATGATCGGGACCATCTGTATGTGCCTCAGAGTCCGACCCCGGAAAACATGTTGTATCGTGTGTTTAGGTACTAAAATCTGCGTTTCCACTTCCCAGTACTGCCCGCAGTGCCCGGGTCCACGGATCCATATAATTTTTTGGGCAGCACTATCAAACTGTGGTACTATGAGTGAGTTGCCATGGTCCTTCTGTGCTGCCTGTCACACTCACCGTCTGTCTGCAGATGGATTGTTCAACACAGCTACGCCATCTGACATGTAGTCCTGGACCTTGACCATCTTCTCCAGGCGATTGGTGTTGGAGGACGTGGAACTGCCCGATTGCTGTTCTGTGGGCTGCTGCATGGGTGTCAGAAAATGTTCCCACTCCAAGGACACTGCCAATACCATTCCCTTTTCGGCACTAGCAGCAGCTTGTGTTTTTTGCTGCCCTCCTGGTCCTCCTGGGTTTGCTGAAGTCAGTCTGTCGGCGTACAACTGGCTAGAGAAGGAGGAGGATGTCAATCTCCTCTCTAAAGTCTCCATCCTCAAGGGCCTGCTGGAATTGTTCCATTTTTGACCTGTCTGACACTTTCTTTAATCAGTTTTTTAACATTGTGTTTGTATAAACTGGGTATAAACCCAGTAATTGGTGTTGTCCAGATTCCAGAATAATGAATAATAATGAATAGTGAATAATGCGCGGGCCGCGTTCAATGCAGTCTAGCATGAATTGAGCCATGTGTGCCAGAGAGTCCTGCCAGACTCCTCTGTCTTCATGTTCTTGTGAGCGTTGTGATTGTTGTGATGCACCATATTCGTCACCAGCATCACTTTCTTCCTCTTCTGCTGTCCATTCCCGCTAAATTGTGGAAGTCCAACGTGCACCGCTCTGTCCCTCGGCAGTGGGGGCATCCAATTCCTGCTCCAACTCCAGCTGTTCCTCGTCCTGTTCTTTGTCATAGCTGGGACCAGCATTTCCTGAGGCAGGTTGCCTGATGTTGGTATCATCACGCTGATCGTTTTCATCTTCAGAATCCCCCACTTGCATCATGCCAGCGGTTTCCATCTTCAACATTGATTTCTTCAGTAAACACAGCAGTGGTATTGTAATGCTGACTGTAGAGTTGTCACTGCTCAGTCACGCAACGTGGATTGCTCAAAATTTTGGAGGACTTGGCAGAGATCCAACATGGTGGCCCAATCAGATCCACAGAAGCTTGGTAGCTAGCTGCTGGAATGCGCCTCGGCACTGCGCAAAAGCGTGCTAGCATGTGCAGCGTAGAATTCCAGCGCGTAGGGAGGGACATCACCCAGCAAGCGATGGTGCGCTAGATTAAAGCGCTCCTGCATCTCTTGGTGAGTCCTTCAGAAGCGGTACTGGACTTTTAACAATGTTTTTTTTTTTTCCTTCAACAGAAGATCTGACACGTTGAAGTGAGGAGGACGCCGCCGACCCCGACACCAAGCTGAACCCCGGCGAACTCCAAGCAGAGGATCTTCAGGAACCCTCAAGGCTTTGAGCAAGCTGAGGAGGATCAGCAGTCCCGACGAGACCTCTCCTCATATGCGACTGAGTGCAGTGGAGCTCCCCAGAACAACCTCTCAGTTGTCACTTTGTCACTGGTCACTTTGTCATTTTGTCACTTGTCACTTTGTCACTTGTCACTTTGTCACTTGTCACTTTGTCATTTTGTCACTTTGTCACTTGTCACTTTGTCACTTGTCACTTTGTCACTTGTCACTTTGTCATTTTGTCACTTTGTCATTTTGTCACTTTGTCACTTTTCACTTTGTCACTTGTCACTTGGTCACTTGTCACTTGGTCACTTGGTCACTTGTCCAGATGATCTCGGTACACCTCCTGCGATTCAAATTCCTGCACACATTGCTCTGGGATTTGGGTGTGATGAATGATGCATCTAACTGGCCACCGGAGGCAATTAAGGCCTTCAAAACATTGAAAGCAGCTTTCTGTTCCGCCCCCATTTTGCGTCATGTTGAGTTGTTGACGTCATGTTCATCCTCGGCCTCGCCTTGCATTTCAGTGCGAGGTGCATTTTCCACAGAAAAAGGTTGTGAATCCGGGCACAACATTTGTGGCTGTTCCATTGACCTTTCACAGGTAGATTGTGGGGGTGGGAATAGCTCCTCCGAATAGCCCATTGTGTCCTGAAAACTACTCATTGCATTGCTTTGCGCACACATTTTTTTGTCCTCATGCAAGGCCTGAGTTGCACCTGAAAGCGTGGCCTTCTCCTCCTGCACCTCCTCCTGTTCCATCACGTCTGCTGCTGCTGGGTTAGCGTTGACGCCCGGTCCCTGTTTATTGAACCTCTTATCTTTATTACATTTATGACTGCATGGCGGTAAAAAGCATGCTATCCGCACGCTTCTTGTCCTCATGCAAGGCCTGGGTTGTTGTGTCTCAAAAAGCATGGCCTTCTCCTCCTGCGCCTGCTCCTGTTCCATCACGTGTGCTGCTGCTGCTGGGTTAGCGTTACCGGTCCCTTTTCCTGGAACCTCTTCTCTGTATTACATTTATGACTGCATGGCGACAAAAAGCATGTTACCTGTGCAAAGAAACATGACATTTTCCACATTTAAAAGACAGTTTTTCCTTTGAAACTTTACAATCTATTTTCTCAAAAACTATAAGCTCTTTTTCAAATATTTTTTTTCCTCTTGTACCCACTCCCAAGGTGCACATACCCTGCTAATTTGGGGTATGTAGCATGTAAGGAAGCTTTACAAAGCACAAAAGTTCGGGTCCCCATTGACTTCCATTATGTTCGGCGTTCGGCGCGAACACCCGAACATCGCGGCGATGTTCGGCGAACGTTCGCGAACCCGAACATCTAGGTGTTCGCCCAACACTACTACTGCGCCAGCTTGCTCCAGATATCCAGGTGCTAGGTGCTTGACCCAGTACTCCAAGGGGTCCACAGGGGTGTCGGTGTCAAGCCCGCTGTAGGACCCCATGTAGTCGGCCACCATCCGGTTCAGGTGCTGGTTCTGGCTTTGAGAGATGGATGCTGCTGCAGGGACCTCTGTAGGCAGCGGTACTGGTGTGGTGTAGAGCGCCTTTGTCAGAGACAGCAGGTTTGTTGGGCGCCTGCTGTTGCTGGATGCAGGCACCTGCTGCTGTGCTGGCTGGACTGTGACAGCAAGGGGGGTGGGAGTCTGGGGGAAGGCTTCCTCCAAGCGCCGAACCAGAATCCGCTGCAAGTCCCTCATTAGGCGCACAGGGTCTCCTCCTACAAGCAGCAACTGAGCCAGCTTCCCCGTCAGCCGTGGGTCCAACATCAAGGTGATCCAGATGTCCTCCCGAGCACGCATCTGCTTCACCCTTGGGTCTTTGCGCAGGCAATGCAGCATGTGCGCTGCCATGGGGAAGAAGGGCTGCCATCTCTGCTGACCCATCATCTGCCCTGCTGACAGTGCTGTCCTCCTCCTCTGATTCCAGAGCCTCACCCTGCTCTCTCCACCCCCGCACTACTGCAGCTACACTCCGCTGTGCCCCCTCCTCTTCAAGGTCAGGGACCTCCAAGTCCTCCAACACCTCCTCCTGCCGCACAGAGGTGGACCGCGAAGGTTGCTGGTGCTGCTCCTGCTGGATCAAGGCCTCCTCTCCCACTTCCAGCAAGGCATTGAGGGCCTTTTCCAGCATGCACACCATGGTCACCCACTCACACAGCAACACATGATCCCGGCTGACCATGTTGGTGGCCTCCAGGAAGGGTGCCAGCACCAAGCACACCAGCTGCATTTTTCCCCAATCAGCACTGAGGATGATGTCCGGGAGGTGGGTGGTGCCAGTCCCGGACAAGTTTGCCTCCATGGTGGCTTTGGCCAGGTAGAGGTTGACAGCCCGCCTCTGTTCAGCCAGCTGTTCACACATTGCCGGGTGGAATTCCAGCGTGTTGGAACGTCTATGATGAGCCGGTGCCGTGGGAGGTTTAGCTCCAGCTGCACGGCTTACAGGGACGCTGTGGCACCACCCGAGCGGCGAAAATGACCCACGGTTTTCCTTGCCGCTCCCAAAAGAATGTCCATCCCCTGGTAGGTGTGCAGGAATTTCTGCACCACCAGGTTCAGGAAACGGGCCAGACGGGATGTGGGTAAGGTTTCCTGGGTGGATTGCGGCAACCAGGTTTGCCCCATTGTCGGACACCACCTCTCCGACTCTGAGGCCTCTGGGGGTCAGCCAACTCCTCTCCTGCTCTCGGAGCTTGGCCAGGACGTGGTCTGCTGACAGTCTATTCTTCCCCAGGGTGACCATCTGCAGCAGCGCTTGGCAGTGGTGGGCCTTCACGCTGCAGCTGAGGCGGGGGTGTTTGGCGGCGGGGTTGCCGGAGGATGCAATCGGATCAGAGCTGGAACCTGCTGCACTTCCCCTGACCCTGCTGCGGGGTGGCACCACCCACTGGGGTGATGATGCTGCTGTCCCCTCCTCACCCCCTTCCACCAAACTGACCCAGTGCGCGGTGAAATATAGGTACCCGCCTGTCCCAAACCGGCTTGACCATGAGTCCATGGTCACATGGACGCACGCACCCACCGCATGATCCAGCCCATGCTCCACGTTGGCCTTCACAAAGCGGTGCAGTGCTGGGATGGCCGAGCGTGCAAAGTAGTGCCGGCTGGGGATTGGCTGATCTGGCGCTGCGCACTGCAGGAGCGCATGCATCTGGCTCCCCTCCTGCACAAACGAGTATGGGAGGAGCTGGGAGGACATGGCCCGTGTAAGCAAGCCGTTCAGCTGGCGTATGCGACGGCTGCTGGGAGGCTGAGCCCTGACCACAAAAGAGTCACTCAGCAGGGTCTGGTGGTGGTGGCGTTTTGTGCTAGCACGGGAAGCCGAGGAGGGAGCAGAGGAGACCACTGAGGAGGACTGGCTGCCTGAACAGGCCTCAGTGTCAGCAGGAGTGGCAAAGGGGGTTATGGTGCTCTGACCTCTGTAGGGGCCAGCACCAGCTTCCTTCAGCCTCTTGAATTCCAAATGCTCCGTTTGGTGTTTATTGGCCAGATGGTTGATGAAGCTGGAGGTGCCATAAGTGGAGGAGTTAGACCCTCTGCTCAGCTTCACATGGCATACATTGCAAGTTACAAACATGCTATCAAGTGAGGGCAGATGGAAAAACTGCCATATTGGGGATTGCAGTTTGCCCTTACGTCGCTCTGAATGGGATGCTGATTTTCTCCCAGTGGTGGTTGGGGCCTGGGGTTGAGTGGTGCGGCTGGTGGTAGTAGTGCCACTGGCAGATGGAGCAGCAGGCTGTGGGTCACGCATTCCATGCCCACTGCTGCTCCTGCCAATCCCTGCAAGGCTGATCCTGCGTGCCAGACACACTGAATCATCCTCCTCAGAGTCAGAACTGACATCCCCCTCCGGTCGCTGGTAGTCCGGGTTCTTCACCTCATCATCAAGATCAAACTCCCCCTCCTCAAACAACTGCTGGGATGATGAGCCCACCTCAAACTCCTCTTCTGCTGATACGCCATGGACGGACTCCCCCCCAATAACCACCGTCACCATCTCAGACTCTTCCCCAAAGACCAGAGCCGGCCTTTGGGGGGGGCAAGTGGGGCGGTCGCCCCAGGCCCCGCGCTTGAGGAGGCCCCGCGCACCGCCACTCAGAGCTGGTCCAGTCTAATTTGTTATTTACTGTTCGATCGCACTCACCTGATGCGCTTCCTGTATGTGTGCAGGCTGGAGCGCATCGGCATTTCCTCCTCTGCACGGCTGCTGGGTGCGCTCCGCTCTGCGAGTGACGTCACGAATGACGTCATATGCATGCGCAGAGAGAGCGCTCCCCGTGGCAGCCGCAGCCCGACCTAGAGCCGACCAGGACTGAGAGTCTGAGGCTCACTGAGCGAGCCACTGTCTTCAGCAGCCGCCGGACGTATTGCAGAGGCCAGGGGACTCAGCTGAGGCACAGCAAATACCGGCGTCCGGTAGGATTATTTGAGGAGAGGGGTACATGATTTGGGCGGGGCACTGGCTGGGGGAGCATTATTGTTATTATATTAGCTATGCACTGGGGCACTGGGCACTATTTATACTAGCTATATACTGGGCACTATACTAGCTATATACTGGGCACTGTACTAGCTATATACTGAGCGCTATACTAGCTATATACTGGGCGCTGTACTAGCTATATACTGGGCACTGTACTGGCTATATACTGGGCGCTGTACTGGCTATATACTGGGTGCTGTACTGGCTATATACTGGGCGCTGTACTGGCTATATACTGGGCGCTGTACTAGCTATATACTGGGCGCTGTACTAGCTATATACTGGGCGCTGTACTAGCTATATACTGGGCGCTGTACTAGCTATATACTGGGCGCTGTACTAGCTATATACTGGGCGCTGTACTAGCTATATACTGGGCGCTGTACTAGCTATATACTGAGCGCTATACTAGCTATATACTGAGCGCTATACTAGCTATATACTGGGCGCTGTACTAGCTATATACTGGGCACTGTACTAGCTATATACTGGGCACTATACTAGCTATATACTGGGCACTATACTAGCTATATACTGGGCGCTGTACTAGCTATATACTGGGCGCTGTACTGGCTATATACTGGGCGCTGTACTGGCTATATACTGGGCGCTGTACTGGCTATATACTGGGCGCTGTACTGGCTATATACTGGGCGCTGTACTAGCTATATACTGGGCGCTGTACTAGCTATATACTGGGCGCTGTACTAGCTATATACTGGGCGCTGTATTAGCTATATAGCTACATACTGGGCGCTGTACTAGCTACATACTGGGCACTATACTAGCTACATACTGGGCACTGTACTAGCTATATACTGGGCACTGTACTAGCTATATACTGGGCACTGTACTAGCTATATACTGAGCACTGTACTAGCTACATACTGGGCACTATACTAGCTATATACTGGGCACTGTACTAGCTACATACTGGGCGCTGTACTAGCTACATACTGGGCGCTGTACTAGCTATATACTGGGCGCTGTACTAGCTACATACTGGGCGCTGTACTAGCTACATACTGGGCGCTGTACTAGCTACATACTGGGCGCTGTACTAGCTATATACTGGGCGCTGTACTAGCTATATACTGGGCGCTGTACTAGCTATATACTGGGCACTATACTAGCTATATACTGGGCACTGTACTAGCTATAGTGGGGTAACTAAACTCCCTATACTATACATGAACCTTACAATTTCCAGGTTGTTAGATGTATGTTTAACAACATAGTTACTTTAAATAGAACCTGAACTGAGAAAAATTATTTAAAAAAAAACACATGATGTAGCTGAAAATAAATATTACATACTTACCTCACCATCGGTTCCTCTCAGAAGCTCCCCATTTTCTTCTTATAGTGAGCCCTTCCAGTTCTGACAATATTTTATCAGAACAGAAATATACCAGTTGCTGTCAGTTATATATCGGATGCTGTCAGTTACAACTGAATGTGCAAGGTAATGTCCATGTTTACCTAGGCTTAAGTGGGTGATATTACAGTTTAACACTGTGCTGACTAGGAAGCTGTTATGGCGTAATGGCCATTTTCAAAATGGAGGACAGAGAATTCCATTGATCACAGTGGACAAAAAGTACACAGAAGAGGAGAAAGAGATTGATGCGTAGACTACACAGAGATAAGTATGACATGTTTATATTTATTTTGACTTTTAATTTTCAGTTAAGGTTCTCTTTAATTTGCAGTATAGTAAGACAACCACAAGATGTGTGTAAAACGTGATGATAATCTTTATGGGCTTGTCATTTCCTGTATTCATTATCATATATGATCATAGTTCTTTGTAAGCTGTATAGATATCTGCATGTGTTTCTTTAGTAAATACTTCTAACTTGTTCACCTGGGTGCCTATCTGCATGTACACATTACTAAGTTCCAAGAGGGATGGGTAGGTGGCTGGCTGGGGATCTGGGGGTGGGTGCTAAGCTGGCTGGGGAGTAAGGGATGGTATTAGGCTGGCTGGGGATGGGTGCCTGGGGAGCTGGGGATGGGAACTAAGCAGCCAGCTTAGTACCCATCCCCAGGCAGCCTAGCACCCATCCCCAGCCAGCCAGCCTAGTACCCATGCACAGCTCCCAATCCAGCCTAGTAGCACCTATTACCAGCCAGTCTGGGAGGGGTATCAGACTCACCAGGACTGTCACAAGTGTTATCTCTAGTGGTACTGGGTGTGTTGAAACTAATGTAATAAAACACTTTCAGATCATGAATGATGACATCTCATCTTTATTAAACTGGTGTCTTAGTGGTAGTATTTGGTACAGGCTACACGGTGAATACCATTAGGTAAAATATACACTCACCTAAAGAATTATTAGGAACACCTGTTCAATTTTGCATTAATGCAGTTATCTAATCAACCAATCACATGGCAGTTGCTTCAATGAATTTAGGGGTGTGGTCCTGGTCAAGACAATCTCCTGAACTCTAAACTGAATGTCAGAATGGGAAAGAAAGGTGATTTAAGCAATTTTGAGCGTGGCATGGTTGTTGGTACCAGACGTGCTGGTCTGAGTATTTCAAAATCTGCTCAGTTACTGGGATTTTCACGCACAACCATTTCTAGGGTTTACAAAGAATAGTGTGAAAAGGCAAGTTGGTATAAATCAGGTTTTCTCAACTCAGTCCTCAAGTACCCCATAAGTGCACATAGGGACACAACTGTAATTTATAATATGTACTTTTCTTCGTGGCACGATTCAGGCAACTGAATGGTGTGTCTGTTTCCACAGGCCATTCAAACAGCCACCTTAAAATTCCACCTCGAATAGAACCCATCGAGACAGAACTATTCAGCTGAAAGCATCTGGCATCTTTGCTTCTGTTTTTTTGTTTATTGGGAAAAGAATAACAGTAATCACCATGAGTGGCAGAGACAGAGACAGATTCCGTAAATATGACTGTGGGGCGGTGAAAGCTAAGAAACGTAAAGATAAAGAAGCTTTCATTCAGACGCAAAAGGGAGCGCTGGAGAAGTTTATTGTACCAACAAAGTCAGCGGATAAACGCCAAAGACTTGAGAATGAGGATTCGAGCAATCGCCTTGATGACGTGACAGCTGACCAAGTTCTGATACCAAGTTGTACATCCAACGAAAAAAGAAAACTTGCTGGCAACGAAAGCATTTCATCACCCTCTTGTGATGATGGGCAGTTGCCCACGAGCAACAAGGAAATTGGCGGACCTCTCTGTGGTGACAATGTTATCGAAGCAGACACAGCAGAAAGTGAGTACCTTTCTTGTGAAAGTGTAAGCGGAACAGGAAGCATTAATCTGCACACGTCTGACACTCCTCTTGAAACAACAAGCACGCTAGAGGACATTTA
Organism: Hyperolius riggenbachi; assembly: GCF_040937935.1. Classification (NCBI taxonomy): domain Eukaryota; kingdom Metazoa; phylum Chordata; class Amphibia; order Anura; family Hyperoliidae; genus Hyperolius; species Hyperolius riggenbachi. Next base: position 478,082,859 of record NC_090646.1, on the reverse strand, counting down.
TGATCCAGGTAATTGGGAACATGTTACCAGTAATGTGCGTGACATGTTAGTGGAAAAGGGTCCAATCAGGTTACCAAATGACTTTGAATACCCAAAGAATGAAGGCAACAGACATTTTTCAACTAATTTTTTTACAAGGAAGATGCCAAATGGAGAAACAGTGGATAGGCAATGGTTAACTTATTCCAAGACCAAAGATAGACTATTTTGCTTTCCTTGTAAGTTGTTTGGCACGGCAGCTACTGGAGGCCAAATGGCAAACGAAGGCTGCTGTGACTGGAAGCATCTTGGCGAAAAACTTCAGCAACACGAGATTTCAGGAAATCACGTTAAGTGTGTGAAAGTGTGGTTGGAATCAGCTCAGAGAATGTCCAGTGGTAGCGCAATAAATAACATCATGGTGGAACAAATTAGAAAAGAAAAACTGCATTGGCGCGCAGTCTTAACAAGAATTTTGGCAATTGTGCAGTACCTTGCTGAAAACAACAGTGCATTTCGTGGTAAAAATGAGAAACTTTATACACCTAACAACGGCCATTTTTTAGGATTAGTTGAGATGCTGGCCAAGTTTGATCCAACAATGCAAGAACATGTTAGACGAATTAAGAACGCAGAGGCACATGACCATTACCTCGGGCATAGGATCCAAAATGAGCTCATCGATCTGATGGCGTCAGCAGTTAAAGGGAAAATCATTGGTAAAGTGAATAAACGTGCCAAATATTTTGCTGTCATCCTTGACTGCACGCCTGATGTTAGCCACAAAGAGCAGATGTCCCTTATATTGCGTTTTGTGGATGTATCGGCTCAAGAAGTGAAGGTGATGGAGCACTTCATTGAATTTCTCAATGTGGACAACGCAACAGGAAAGGGATTGTCAGAGGCTCTTCTTGCCGCACTGGAAAACCATGGTCTGGACATTGCCGATTGTCGTGGACAGGGGTACGACAATGGTGCGAACATGAAGGGAAAGCACCAAGGAGTTCAAGCGCACATTCTTCGCATGAATAGTCGAGCATTTTACACTCCTTGTGGCTGCCATAATCTTAACCTTGTTTTAGGAGACATGGCTAAATGCAACTCCCAAGCAGTGACATTTTTTGGTGTCATACAGAGAATATATAAATGTTTTGCTGGGTCGACTGAAAGGTGGAAAATTTTGGAAGAAGCTGTGCCTTTCATGACCACAAAATCACTGTCAGAAACAAGGTGGGAGTGCCGCCTTGAAAGTGTGAAAGCACTACGTTATCAGATAAGAGAAGTCAGGGAGGCACTGTTGACTGTCACTGATAACGCCAATGATCCGCTAGTGAAAAGTGAATCAGAATGTCTTGCAAACTATGAGCTTGGAAGCTTCGAGTTTATTCTGAGCTTAATCATATGGTACGACCTTTTATTTGCTGTGAATACTGTCAGCAAAACTTTGCAATCAGCTGACATGCAGCTTGATGTGGCAATACAGCAAATCAAAGGCCTTGTTACTTTCCTGGAAAAGTACCGGGAAACCGGATTCTCTGGTGCTATGATCATAGCAAAGGAAATTGCATCTGAAATTAATGTAGAACAGAAATTCAAAGAACGAAGAGTCGCACGGAAGAAAAAACAATTCAATTATGAGAGTAACGATGAATCAACATTTTCGCCGGAGGAGGCCTTCAGAACAGGATACTTCTTATGGATAGTGGATCAAGCACTTAGCTCAATGGAAAAAAGATTCCAACAGCTGGAAGAGTATGCTTCAATCTTTGGATTTCTGTACAAGTTGAAGAGTTTGCAGGCATTGAACGACGACGATTTGTTAAAGTGCTGCATGAATTTGGACAGCAAGTTATGCACAGAAGATTCACGTGATTTGGACGGAATTGATTTATGTGGAGAATTGAAGATTTTTCGAGAAATGCTTCCTGATAACATTAATACAGCTCAAGAGTGTCTTCGGTACATTTGGCCCATTCGAGATTCATTTCCCAACATTGTTGTTGCGTACAGAGTTATGTTGACAATACCTGTGACCGTTGCCAGCGCGGAAAGAAGTTTTTCAAAGTTGAAACTTATCAAAAGTTATCTACGATCAACAATGGCACAAAGCAGACTGTGCAGTTTAGCTATTTTGTCAATTGAAAAGGAAATTGCCTCAACAATGGATTACGAAGATCTCATTAACGATTTTGCTCAGCAAAAAGCCAGAAAAGTGGACTTCCGTCTGTGACTGTCAAAGCAGAAGCTCTTTCTGGAAAGTGTTAATTTTATTACATGCGTTTCTGGTTCTCTGTAATTAGTTTGCTGACTCCAGCAGCGGGTTCGGCAGAAGAAGCGAGTGTTATCTAGTTACAACAGCATAACCTTTAAAGAAAAATGCTTATATTAATCCTGAAATAAATCTGCACTGTTTCTACTTCCTGCTTTCATGGAAGCAGACATATTGTTAACATCCTGTGCTTTCAAATGAGCTTATCTGCCATGGCAGTCAGGTGACCCAGGGGAGAGATCAAATTACAACTAGTGATTAGACACAAATGAGGGTAGATTAAACAAGCTAAACTCTCTAAATACATACAGGGTGTATTTATTTGTTTTCCTTCTGTCCTGTTCATGAGTTCAGCTCCACTTTTATGTTTCTGAACAAGTAATTCAGTTGGTTAAAGGCCACTAAACCAATATAATATTTGGTACTCACAATGAGATTTTCTGGCAGATTTAGAACATATCCGATTTGATTTCCGATTGATTTTTCCATAGAAGTGAACGGAAAAACTATGGGAAATCAGATCAGACTTGTTGGAAATAATCAATCTGACAGTAAATCTGCCAGAAGATATCATTGTGTGTACCTAGCATAAGAATAATTAAAATGCGTAATGTAATCAAATAGCGAATGGTAGTACCATTGGCTGTTTGACTACATTACATATTTTAATTGTTTTTATATTGGTTGGCTTAGTGGCCTTTACCGAACGTAATTGTTTTCAAACAATAATAGTAAGTTGTACTGCATTAAAGGCGACAAGTCCATGAACGTGGCGATACGGTATATGGCCTACACTTACGGCTCTAGGCCCCGCATGTGACACTCGCCCTAGGCCCCGCATACTCTAAGGCCGCCTCTGCCAAAGACGTCCACAATGTGTTTGGTAGGGCAGGTGGTGGCCTCACTGGCCTGCTCGTCATCATCCACCATCAGCTGCATCACAGGCACGGTGTTTTTCTCCTCCAATTTGTGCCGCTGACCCTGCTTGAAAATGGATGCAACACGCTGCTGTGTCTCTGCAGCGTGAGTCCCCCTAACAGCTGGACGGCCAGTGGGTAGCGGCAAAATGGAGACTGATGCGGCAGAACTGCTTATGGAGGCCGCAATGTTGCTCCCTCTCCTCTTGGCCTTGCTGCCCCTCCCCCGGCTGCCAGTGCCAGACATAGTACAAGACTGTTGATGACGTCACAGATGATGTGTGGGGTACTTGTACTTTATTAGCGGCGGGCTTGGACTGTGAATCAGCACAGAGTGACAGACAGGAGCAGAGTACAACAAGACACACTGACACTGCTCTGTCAGCAGCACAGCAGCACTGCAATAATCTGTAGTTGCAGCTAACACAGTACTACTCTCACTCTCTAACAACTAATAGCACTCCACTAAGTAACTACACAATATAACACAGTAATCCTACCTACCTAATAGCAGGCCAGCCAGCAGCAGGAGGCCTGGACTGTGTGCACACACAGCAGCAGCAGCAGCACACAGACAAAAACACAGGACTTAACTAGCAGGCAGCTGCTGCAGCTGAAAGACTGACTGACAGATTGACACTAATAAGGGCCCTTTTCCACTAGCAGTCGCTAGCGTTCAGCGTGAACGCTAGCGATTGCTGAATCACAATTACCGGCGATTTCCCGACGTTTGCGGCCGCGATTTTGCTATGCTATGCACTGCATAGCAAAATCGCGACAAATATCGCTCCGCCGCGCGTTCGCGTTCCTGTCAAAAACGAATCGCGGTAGTGGAAATCACCTACCGCGATTCCTATGTTAAAAAGCAAACCGTAGCGATTCTTAAATCGCTAGCGGTTTACGACTTTACGATTCGGCCAGCGCAAACGCGCTAGTGGAAAAGGGCCCTAACAAACTATACACAGACTAGCTATCTACAACACAGTATAACAATAGTGTAGTGAGGGTGTTTAAGTGTAAAAACGCTGGGTTTATCACTCATGCATAAACATAATGCACTTGCTTCAGCCAAACACACTGGAGTTGTCTCTCAATGTGCAGTCACAAAGCAAGGACGAGATTCTCATCATGGCCCCCTCCTTATATACAGGAGGGACTGGCCAAGGTTCCCCTCTGCGATTGGTTGCTTGGGCTTAGGCTGGGAGCCCTCTGATTGGCTGAATGATGTCATGGACTACTTATGCACAAATGCAAATATGATAACGGTATGGCATATAAAAAGTAGGAAAACATGTTTTTATTGAACATTATGTCAGGGTTTTATACCGCTTTAAGTAACAAAATATCCAGATACTAAAATGTGGCACTTTTGTCCTGTCGCACTGACATTTTCCTTTTCTCTTGTAGAAAAGCTCCCAGCCCCAAGTATTTTTCTATCACCACTTACATTTGACAAATTGTCAGAATCATTCAAGATGTCATGCTCCCCACCGCTTAACCTCACAGTAAAGACCATAATGTTCTACAAAAAGGCACCTGCAGGACATATCAAGCTAAAAGCTGAAAATGTTTATGAAATACATAAAAATAACATGAAAGCTACTGGGAACTATTCCTGCCCATATACTGCCAATATGTATGACAGAGACATTGGCCTCAATTCACTAAGATCATGCTGGAGATAATAAGGCAAGAGAAAACTTACCTCTCACAGTGAGAGAGTTAATTTACCTCCTCTGTAGTTAATTTACCTCCTCTGTAGTTATTTTCACACGCAGTTAATTAACAGCCTGTCTTTAACTCTGTAGTTATTTTAAGGATTGGAGAGTTAACTTAAAGACAGAAGAGTTAACTTTAGGTTTGCCATAGGTAAAATGTTTCCTGAATACTACATGCCTTATCACCATGGTAACAACTCTAGAAGAGTTATTAAAGACAGGAGATAAGCTTAGTGAATTGAGGCCATTGAGTCATCAGCAAGCAAATATTTAATGGTTAATACAGTGGCTTGCAAAAGTATTTGGCCCCCTTGAAGTTTTCCACATTTTGTCATATTACTGCCACAAACATGAATTAATTTTATTGGAATTCCACATGAAAGACCAATACAAAGTGGTGTACACGTGAGAAGTGGAACGAAAATTATACATGATTCCAAACATTTTTTACAAATAAATAACTGCAAAGTGGGGTGTGCGTAATTATTCAGCCCCCTTTGGTCTGAGTGCAGTCAGTTGCCCATAGACATTGCCTGATGAGTGCTAATGACTAAATAGAGTGCACCTGTGTGTAATCTAATGTCAGTACAAATACAGCTGCTCTGTGACGGCCTCAGATGTTGTCTAAGAGAATATTGGGAGCAACAACACCATGAAGCCCAAAGATCACACCAGACAGGTCAGGGATAAAGTTATTAAGACATTTAAAGCAGGCTTAGGCTACAAAAAGATTTCCAGAGCCTTGAACATCCCATGGAGCACTGTTCAAGTGATCATTCGGAAATGGAAGAAGTATGGCACAACTGTAAACCTACCAAGAGTAGACAAAGCCGTCCACCTAAACTCACAGGCCGAACAAGGAGAACACTGATCAGAAATGCAGTCAAGAAGCCCATGGTGACTCTGGACGAGCTTCAGAGATCTACAGCTCAGGTGGGGGAATCTGTCCATGGAACTATTAGTCGTGCACTGCACAAAGTTGGCCTTTATGGAAGAGTGGCAAGAAGAAAGCCATTGTTAACAGAAAAGCATAAGAAGTCCCGTTTGCAGGTTGCCACAAGCCATGTGGGGGACACAGCAAACGTGGCAGAAGGTGCTCTAGTCAGATGAGACCAAAATTGAACTTTTTGGCCAAAATGCATAACGCTATGTGTGCCGGAAAACTAACACTGCACATCACTCTGAACACACTTTCCCCACTGTCAAATATGGTGGTGGCAGCATCATGCTTTGTGGGTGCTTCTCTACAGCAGGGACAGGGAAGCTGGTCAGAGTTGATGGGAAGATGGATGGAGCCAAATACAGGGCAATCTTGGAAGAAAACCTCTTGGAGTCTGCAAAAGACTTGAGACTGGGGTGGAGGTTCACCTTCCAGCAGGACAACCACCCTAAACATAAAGCCAGGGCAACAATGGAATGGTTTAAAACAAAACATATCCATGTGTTAGAATGGCCCAGTCAAAGTCCAGATCTAAATCCAATTGAGAATCTGTGGCAAGATCTGAAAACTGCTGTTCACAAACGCTGTCCATCTACAGTAATCTGACTGAGCTGGAGCTGTTTTGCAAAGAAGAATGGGCATGGATTTCATTCTTTAGATGTGCAAAGCTGGTAGAGTCATACCCTAAAAGACTGGCAGCTGTAATTGCAGCAAAAGGTGGTTCTACAAAGTATTGGCTCAGGGGGCTGAATAATTACGCACACCCCACTTTGCAGTTATTTATTTGTAAAAAAAATGTTTGGAATCATGTATGATTTTTGTTCCACTTCTCATGTGTACAACACTTTGTATCTGTCTTTCACGTGGAATTCCAATAAAATTGATACATGTTTGTGGCAGGAATATGACAAAATGTGGAAAACTTCAAGGGGGCCGAATACTTTTGCAAGCCACTGTATGTCTGGTAAGTCTTTATCATTAACAATATTAACTATTTGGGAAGCACTAGCCGAAATTAATAAATAATAAGTGATTATGGCTATTTTATTTCTTTACTTGACCATTTCAATATAGTGCTGAGCATTTGTTAATGGAAATCTAAAGTGTGTAAGAACAAAAAAATCCCTCCTGAAGTTGCTGAGCTGATTGGGCGCCTGAGTAGACAGTAGTAACTTTGTGTTTGATGAACTGCTCTGTGGAAGTGGAAATAAAATTCTGGGGAGTATGTTTAATGGTGCCGTCTGTTGAATTAGAAGTCCATATAGTGGCAATATTTTAATATCAAGGTACCCAGTCCCCTATGCTCACTCTAACCCTAATTCCTAATGCCAAACACTAACCCTCCTTCCTAACCCTAAACTCCTCTGCTGCCTAGCGCTAACCACCTTCCTAATGCCTAACACTAATCCCAACTGACCCCCAAACTAACCAGGAACTAGGACTAGAAACATTCAAAAATCAGGATTTGGTGTAATAATGCGATTTTGCAATCACAGCTTTCGTGCATTTTGGTAGGCTCCGCCAGTTTTTCATATTGATGTAAGGTAACTTTATACCACTCTTTCTGCAAAAAAAATCAAACAGCTCAGCGTTGTTTGATGGTCTGTATCCATCCATATTCCTCGTGATGTTATTCCAGAGGTGTTCAGTAGAGTTCAAATTTGGAGACTGGCCTGACCAAGACAGACTCTTGATTTAGTTATCCATCATCCAGACCTCAATTCCCCTGGCTTAGTGGTAGTGTTGGGCGAACAGTGTTCGCCACTGTTCGGGTTCTGCAGAACATCACCCTGTTCGGGTGATGTTCGAGTTCGGCCGAACACCTGGTGGTGTTTGGCCAAACTGTTCGCGTTCGCCCGAACGGCTCAATTCCTGGCCGAACCTGGCCGAACAGGGCCCCTGTTCGGCCGAACAGGGCCCTGTTCGGCCGAATACGGCCCCCCTATGGGGTCGCAGGCATAAGGGGGGAGCATGCCCCGATCGTGGGGGGGGGGTCGGAAATTCCCCCCACCCCCTCCGCTAGCGCTCCCCCCTCTGCCCGCTTCCCCATACAAAAGTTTAAGGAAAGTACCGGTGGTAGTGGATGGCCTGGCAGTGGCACTGTGGAGTGAGGAGGAGGAGTCCGGAGAGTGACGCGTTGAGGGAGGCCGGGCAGCGGGCGTGAAGTCAGAGAAAGGGCGGAAGTACCACAAGTGTACTACCGCTGAACCGCCCGCTGCCCGGCCTCCCTCAACACGTCACTCTCCGGACTCCTCCTCCTCACTCCACAGTGCCACTGCCAGGCCATCCCCACTACCACCGGTACTTTCCTTAAACTTTTGTATGGGGAAGCGGGCAGAGGGGGTAGCGCTAGCGGAGGGGGTGGGGGGAATTTCCGACCCCCCCCCCCCCCCCGCGATCGGGGCATGCTCCCCCCTTATGCCTGCGACCCCATAGGGCCCCCAAAAGCGGGATGTTCGGGGAGTTCGGGGTTCGGCCCGAACATGCCGAACATCGCGGTCATGTTTGGCGAACTTTCCCGAACCCGAACATCCAGGTGTTCGCCCAACACTACTTAGTGGCATAGAGTAATGTTTCTCAAAGCTGTCCTCGTGACTCCCCAATGGTGCATGTTTTGCAGGCAACCTCATCTATGCACAAATGGGGTAATTAGTGTCCCAGCTAGGTGGATTCCATTTAGCTGAGACACTAACTACCCAACCCGCGCATACTGTAGGTGAGGCTGCCTGCAAGACATGCAACATTGGGGAGTCACGAGGACAGGTTTGAGAAATTCTGGCATAGGGCTTGATTCATTAAGCTGCACTACTAATGCTGTATACTGTAACTATGTTAATTAACATAGTAGCGGCTACTAGTGAAGTATCGTGGTCGCGATACTTCACAGAACCACCTGCATTTAAAGTTATGTGCTTTGCTTCGTAAGCAACGCACATAACTAAGGAAGGCACTCTCCTTACATAGCAATGACCGCTCCTATGTAAGCTGTGCAAAACGGCCTCCCCTTCTTTTTAATGAGTGCTCCCTCACATTAAGCAGCTTAATAAATAAAGCCCATAGAATGTTCTGCCCCAAGGGAATACAGTTTAGAAATTCAAGACTGAGGAAACATGTAATTTGAGGTAGAAATATGTGTAGAGAATATATTGCTGTTTGTATGTTTACTGTTGCTGGTTATAGATTTATAGCTCACGTTTGGTCTTTATATTGGGATAGAACCATTTTAGAAACTAGGGATGGTCAGAAATGCCAATTGCCGATTCCGCGGTAAATCCGCATTCCGCCATTGCCAAATACTGATTCCGCCTTCCTCTACCAATTTCTGCATTCCAATGCGGAATTTCGGCAGGAAATCACGGAAATTCCGCCCGACTTTAACCTATTTTGGTTCCTGGACGTAGAAACTACGTCCAGGAACCATGCGCGCTACCGCGCGCTCCCGCGGCCGATCGCGCGCGTGCACGCGCACTCCCGGCCGCGGATTCGGTAGCCAGGCAATCAGTGAATCGGGCTACGGTGCCCGATCACTGATTCCTCTCCCCCGCTGAAAACGCAACAGCTTCTCTCGGAAGCTGTGCCTTTTCTGGCTGTTCCCTCCCCGATGCGTCACTCTAAGCGTGTGTTACGCTTAGAGTGACGTCATGTAAACAAACTCTTGTGGCCAAAAAGTAATACTACAACTGAAAATAAAAAAAATGAAAATCAACACACATTTATATTACAAACCTATTGTTTACCTCCCACCCTCCCAAAACTACCCAAATAAAATGTTTACTATAAAAAAACAACAACATTACAATAAAAAAAAACATGTAAATATTTACCTAAGGGTCTAAACTTTTTAAATATCAATGTAAAGATGAAATATTTCTATATTTTTTTTATTTTAAACTTGTAAATAGTGATAGATGCAAAACGGAAAAAATGCACCTTTATTTCCAAATAAAATATTGTCGCCATACATTGTGATTGGGACACAATTTTAACAGTGTAATAATCGGGACATATGGGCAAATACAATACGTGAGTTTTAATTATGGAGGCATGTATTATTTTAAAACTATAATGGCTGAAAACTGAGAAATAATGAATTTTTCCATTTTTTTCTTATTCTTCCTGTTAAAATGCATTTACAGTAAAGTGGCTCTTAGCAAAATGTACCCCCCAAAGAAAGCCTAATTGGTGGCGGAAAAAACAAGATATAGATCAGTTCATTGTGATAAGTAGTGATAAAGTTATAGGCTAATGAATGGGAGGTGAACATTTCTCACGGGAAAACGACGGAACCTGAATGGGTTAACATCGCTTTTCTCAAAAACTATAAGGTCTTTTTGAAAACTTTTTTTTGCATCTTGTTTAGGAGATTCTGTTTAAAGGGAATGTCCAAGCAAAATAAAAAAATGAGTTTCACTTACCTGGGGCTTCTACCAGCCCCATGCAGCCATCCTGTGCCCTCGTAGTCACTCACTGCTGCTCCGGTCCCCCGCTGGCAGCTTGCCGACCTCGGAGGTTGGCGGGACGCATTGCGTACATTTTTACGCATTCCCGCTAGTGCAGGAACATTAACACATACATTTTTACGCATTACTGGTTCAATGCATAAAAATGTACGCATTGAACCAGTAACGCGTAAAAATGTATGTGTTAATGTTCCTGCACTAGCGGGAATGCGTAAAAATGTACGCAATGCATCCCGCCGACCTCTGAGGTCGGCAAGCTGCCAGCGGGGGACTGGAGCAGCAGTGAGTGACTACGAGGGCACAGGATGGCTGCATGGGGCTGGTAGAAGCCCCAGGTAAGTGAAACTCATTTTTTTATTTTGCTTGCACATTCCCTTTAATAAACCCTGAAAATTTGGTGTTTCTAGGACTTACGGGGGCTTTGCTATTAACCGTTAAAGTCAGCGGATTTTTACTGTAATGTAAATGCAGAAAATAGACATATGCAGATTTTCTGCATTTTACATTACAGTAAAAATCCGCCGACTTTAGCGGTTAATAGCAAAATCCACCTAACGCACTTGCATTACCGATTTCCGCATTCCGATGCGGAAATGCAATTTCCGATCGGAATTTCGGAAATTGCATTTCCGCGGAATCCGAATGAGCATCCCTATTAGAAACCTGTCTGTGAACTGAGAAGCACTATTTACCAACTCCTCTTGTGGCAGTATTCTTCATTCACAGCCTGTGATTGCAATAATTTCAAGACTACTGCAATCAATCTTGCTTATTTGAAGCCATAAAGGTTTAGCTGCATGTCTTAACTACACATAGGGTATAATGTGTGGTGGACAGAAGAACATAGAGCACTGTTTTGCTGGAAATCCCAATCCTCTGAGTTGGTGAACATAGTCTTAGTAGAAGAAAGCAAATGCTTATCTAGGATAAACTGGTATGTGGCTTGATTCATGCATCCTTCACAAAGACACATTTACCCAATTCGAGGCTTGCTAGCATCCCTTGATCTTTATTGACCCTCCTTTATATTTTACAGTTGGTGTGAGACACTGTGGGTTGTAAGTTTCTCCAGGTCTCTGACTAACCATGAGACAACCAGGTGTCAAGCAAAGCTAAAAACTGCACTCATCAGAGACGATGGCCTTACTCGGGTTATCCACACTCCACAGTCCATCATTGTGTTTAGCAAACCTCAGCCTGACTCTGGCTTTGCATGACTTCTGCCCTGCCTGTAGAAGCCTGTTTTGAACTGTTCTTGCCAAGCACGTCTCAATGCTGGAAGGTCACTTGAGAGACATTCAAATGAGTTTGCGTCAATCTTTACACACTTGGAAAAGGCACCCAAAATGATCTTAAATAATTTCAGGCCACCTACTGTATGTGGCTTAAAGGACATCTGAAGTGAAAGGGATATGGAGGCTGCCATATTAATTTCCATTTAACCACTTGAGGACTGCAGTGCTAACCCCCCTAAAGACCAGGCCATTTTTTCCCTAATAGGCCACTGCAGCTTTAAGGCATAGCTGCAGGGTCGCACAACTCAGCACACAAGAGATTCCCCCCCCCCTTTTCTCCCCAGTTGGTGGGGTCTGATCCCCCCCACAGTGTTTATTTTTTTTGTTCAATAAATATTGACACTAATATTTTATTAATGAATTCTGCTTCCTTACTTTTTTTTTTTTTAATTTCAAAAACCCTTCCCACCCCCCAGCCGGCCAATCACGGCGATCGGCTGTCATAGGCTTCTGCCTATGAGAGCCAATCGCTCTCAAGTGCCCCAGGGGGACAGCCGTGTCACACGGTAAAGACGGCGGTTTCGCAGTCTAACAGTCTCCCAAAGGCAACCGCCGCTCGGAGACTGAAGGCGGGGCAGAACTCTGCCCCCCGAACATGCGCGCGCACCCTGCACGCGATCTACTGCAAACTGCAGCCCCAGGACTTGATGCCAATTGGCGTTAGGCGGTCCTGGGGCTGCCGCCACGCCCATGGGCGTGGAGCGGTCATCTAGTAGATAAGCAATACCAGTTTCCTGGTTATCCTGCTGATCCTTTACCTCTTATAAGTATAGCTGTGGACCCTGAACAAGAATGCAACAGATCAGGGGCCATATGCAATTTACTTTTTCATCTGAGTTTCTTTCTAGGTGATATTTTAAAACTTGTCAGTAAAATGCCTTTTAAACAACCAGCAAGCAAGAAAATACTCAAAATAATTTTGATAGTACTTTTTACCTACTTTTTTCATTGCAAAGTGCTAAAAAGTTATTTTAAATCATAGATGATTTTTTTTCTCCTAGGAGAAAACTCAGGCGAAAAAGTGAATTGCATATGGCCCCAGGTGTTTTTGACATTTTTGTCAAATCTGACAAGATTAGCTGCATGCTTGTTTCTGGTGTGATACTACTGCAGCCAAATAGATTAGTAGGGTTGCCAAGCAACTGGTATTGTTTAAAAGGAAATAAATATGGCAGCCTCCACATAATTTATTGCTTCAGGTTCCCTAGAAAACATGTATGAGCCTTTAAGTGCAGATAAGAGGAAACATTTCATTTTTTTTCATTTTTTTGCAGCTAGTGAGGACATGCTCCTTAAATTGACAACACAACAGATCACCACAAATTCTTTCAGTCCTACAGTGGAGAAAGCAGGTGAGAGTACCTTTGCTACATGTGACCTAGTATGCATACAGTACATATGTGTACAGATATCTTAGAAGCCCCACCGGAGCAGGATCATCCACCAGGCAACCTAGGCAGGTGTATGGGGCCTAGTGGATTTCAAGGGGCCCTTCTTTGGCCTCTTTCTTTATTTCAGCTAAATAAAAGGACCCCAAGGTGATGCTAAATCATCTACCTTGTCTAGGGCCTCCTTGGTATATTTTAACATCTTAAATGACTTGCGAGGCAAATAGAGTAAAAGAGATTTTACTCATCCAGGGCTTCTTCCAGCCCATAGCAGCCATCTTGTGCTCTTGCCGCAGCCCCGGTCCTCCGCATTGTGTGCAGGCGCAGTAGGCGCCAGATGACATGGACGAGAGGGGAAGGAATGCACGCGCAAGCACAGAAAACCTAACCCGCCAGCAAGGTCGCGATGTTCAAGGGCGGCCAGCGGAACAACGTGGAGGACCGGTCCAGCGAGACACAAACATTTTACTTGTTCTGTGTAAGCACGGAGCTGCAGAGCCTGATTTTGTCACTTGTAGAAGCTCAGTGATTAGCTAATGCAAATTAATAATTAATGAATAAATCACCTTTGAGTACCTAGTGAGGAGCCCAGTGACTGGATCCCACCAGTACCACATTGCTGCCATAGGCTGCAAGCTTTTAGGTGATCGGAAAATTTCAGTGGAATTCCGATTTCCAAATTTCCGATCAGACGTGCTTTCTGCTGTGGTAATCAGAAATTGGCTGCGGAAATTCTGTGGATATGCCGCATTACTGCAACTTGGAAATTTTAGCCCAACCACAGAACATGGAGCCATTGCATTAATCAAAGAATGCTGAATTTTTCCACGCAAATCTAAATATAGCAGAATTGGCCCAAAATTTCCATGGTGTTCCAATTTCCGTTGTAAACCTCCACATTCTCTGATTAGTCCAATACTACTGAGTATTTCTGAATTCAAAGCCTTGTGATTGGCCTAAACTCTGAAATGTTAGGCTAGTCACAAGATTCTGAAATACTTGGTAGTATTGAACCAATCAGAGAATACAGAAGTTACTTACGGAAATTGAAATACTGCAGAAATTTCAGGCCAATCACAAGACTTGGAAAAACTCGGTAGTATCAGAGTTTTGTGATTGGTTTAAAATGTATTCAGTATTCTGGTTTCTGCAGTAAACGTTTGCATTCTCTGATTGGAATACTACTTAGTTTAAATACCAGACCAGTTCTGTGCATCATCTAATATTGTGGATATGGCAGTGCTGCTCGGCAGGGCCGGATTTGTACTTTTCACCGCCCAAGGCCAATTTTACCGTCTGTTTGGTTGTTTACTCTGTTCCCCAATGAGAATTCTACTTACTTTCCATCATTGGATGTCAGTTGTCACAGACAATGACTATTTTAGTAATATGCGTATAGATTATAAATTATGCTTTCCTTAAGAACTTTTAGGTTATGTTTGCCATCTCATTAATGATGGGACCATTGTGTCACTATGAGAGTTAGACTGAAGTGTACCTGCAGGATAGAGCTTACAGGTCTTGCAGGGACGACACAAGTACAGGACAGGGAGTTTGAAGGTTAAATCTTTCCTTGTAGATAGATAGAATAGCTTTATTGCCCTTCACTGAGCCGCCCCTAAAATTCTGGTTCCCTAGGCCATGGCCTATGTGGCCTTGCCAGAAATCCGGCCCTGCTGCTCGGATACCATTTTTCACTATCTGGAACTAATTCGGATCCGGATACCCAGATATCCGATCCGGGTCGGATATCTGGATCAAAAATTTTCCAAACCGAATGCGTGTCGGATATCCGACCCCAGTATCCGGGGTATCCGGCCAGATTCGGATATCTGGATAGAAAAACCGGAAGTGTCCTTTAAATTGCTTTAAAAAGAGTTTTTAGGGTCAATGAGGCATGTAACCAGGGATGCTCATCCGGATCCCGGGTACCCGGATTAAACCGGGTATCCGACCATTTTCCACTATCCGGGTCGGATCCGGATTCCGGATACCTGGGCCAATATCCGGATAGCTCTATGCGGGTATCTGGCCGCATAATCCAGATACCCGCGGGTACTCGTGGATATCCGACGGATATCCGGATCCGGGTACTGTAACAAGGGAGATGATGTCATTAAACCAATCAGAGGGCTCCCAGCCAATCAGAGGGCTCCCAGCAGAAGCCCTAGCAACCAATCACAGAGGGGAACTCTGGCCAGCCCCACCTGACCTCATTGAGCCAATGAGAGGCCTCCCAGCCTAAGCCCTGGCACCCAATCACAGAAGGGAACCCTGGCCAGCCCTCCTGTGTAATAAGAGGGCTGGCATGATGAGACAGATCATCCTTGCTTGTGTGGCTGGCTGGCTGGTCACTGACAGACTTGCTCCAGTGCTGTTGGCTTAGCAAGTGCTGCCTGTATACAGTGATAAACCTAAAGCTTTGAGTGCTAAACACCTTCACTACACTATTATTCTATTGTTTTTTTTTAGCTAGCTAGTGTAATTGTTTGATTTCATTCACTCAGTTAGGTCCTGTCTGTGTGTGCTGTGCAGGCCAGCAGGACAGTATAGGTTAGGGAGGGAATAGAACTGTGTTATTGTATTGTATTATATAGTTAGTTAGTACTGCAGTTAGTTGTTAGAGAGAGTAGTACTGTGTTATCTTGCTACAGATTACTGCAGTGCTACTGTGCTGAGCATTGTCAGTGTGACAGTTAGATAGATTGTGTGCACTGTCTGTCCTCTACTCTGTGGTCTGTCACTCCATGCTGATTTGGATTAAAGTCCAACCCCGATTTCATTAAAAAGAACCCGAGGTGGGGTTCTAACAACAAAATCCCCATACAGAGGCTGGGTCTGCCTATAGAGCCCAGCCTCTTTTGCTATTTAGATTTTCCCTAAATCCCCCCTGCGCTCAGCGAGACCAGATAACTCACAGCCGCGCGGTGCTGGCTGTGTTTACCTCCTCCTGTCAGTCTCGGCTGCTCCCCCGCCTCCTGCATCGCTCCGATCCCACCCGCGTCCCTTCCCTCCAATCAGCGGGGAGCGAAGGTACGTGGGCGGGGACCGGATCGATGCAGGAGGTGGAGGAGCGGCGAGACTGGCTTTATGGAGGTAAATAAAGCCCGCTGCGACACGCTCTGAATTATGGGGTCTCGCAGAGAGAGGGGGGGGGGGCTTAGGGGGAATCTAAATAGCAACAGAGGCTGGCCTCTATAGGCAGACCCAGCCTCTGTATGGGGATTTTGTTGTTAGAACCCCGCCTCGGGTTCTTTTTAAAGTAAAAGTACCCCACATCATCTAGTGACATCATCACGTATAAGTTGTACTATGTCTGCTGGCACCGGCAGCCGGGGGAGGGGCAGCAAGGGCAAGAGGACAGGGAGCAACATTACGGCCACCCTCAGAAGGTCTGCTGTGTCAGTGTCGACCCCAGCGGGCAGCCTACCCTCAGTCAGCGAGCTTTTCGCTCCAGGTTGAACTCAGGGCTGTTAGCCGCAAGGAGTTTGAGGAGGATGTTCTGGGTTTTGAGGAGGGGGGGGGGTATGATGTTGATGATGGGATGAAGGACCGTGACTACCATCCACAGGATGGGGATGACAGCTCTGACTCTGAGGAGGAGGATGCGTCGGTGGGTTTGGCACGGAGGATCAGCATTGCAGACAGTGGCCGTGGAATGCGGGACCCACCACATCCTTCTGCCGCTACCACCAGCCACACCACTCAACCCCCAACTGCCACAGGGAGAAAAGCAGCAGCATCCCATTCAGGCCGCAGGGGAATCTTCACCTCCCCAATCTGGCAGTTTTTCACTCTGCCCTTATTGGACAGCAAGTTTGCCATATGCAATGTGTGAAAACTACGGATGAGCAGAGGTTGTGACCACTACAAGTATGGCACCTCCAGCTTCATCACCCAACTGGCCAAAAAACATGTTGTTGAGCATGAATAGTTCAAGAGGCTGAAGCAAGCTGGCGCTGGCTCCCACCGCCACGGTGCCACAGGCCACTGCTGCTGATACCACCACCTATATTCAACCCAAAACACAATTGCGGTGTCATTTTTTTGGAGGTGTCTGGGCTGAAAACTGTCATGTCCCAGTTGTGCTACATGCATCATTTACCCTAAAACGCCTTTTTAAAGCTATTTAAAGGGCACTTCCGGTTTTTCTATCCAGATACCCGAATAGGTCGGGTACCCGCGAGGTAATTTGGTCGGATATCCGAATTCACTCGGATATCCGCAAGGTCGGATCCGGATACTCGAATCGGATCCTGGTATCTGGGTACCCGGATCCGGGCGGGTATTAAAAAGTACTACCCGAGAAACCCTGAATGTAACATCATTATTTTCAGTGATGCTCATCCAGATTCCAGATACCCGAACTATCCAGATATCCGAACTTTTTTCTGGTATCCGAACTTGGATACGGATTCCAGATACCTGGATAAACCCGGAATGCACTATCCGAGCTAACTCAAATACCTATTAGGTATCCGGAAATCAGTCCAGATACCTAGTTCGGGTACCCGGATCCAGATAGCGTAACCACGAAGATGACATCCATGACGTCATTGAGCCAATCAGAGGGCTCCCAGCCTAAGCCCTAGCAACCAATCACAGAGGGGAACCCTAGCCAGCCCCTCCAGTATAAAAGGTGGGCGCCATGATGAGAATCTCGTCCTTGCTTGTGATTTCTCATTGAAAGACATCTCCAGTGCTGTTAGCTAAGCAAATGCTGTATTACTGAGTTAAACCTATCATTTTTGCTCCTAAACTCCTGCACTACACCAGTATTTTATTGTTTTTTAGTTAGCTAGCTTGTATTTTGATTTTAGTGAGTGTGACAGTCAGACTCAGTGCTGCAGCTGCTAGGCTAGGTTAGGGCCTGCTGTGTGCACAGATTAGGCCTGCTGCCAGCCTTAGCTACAGTATAGTTAGTAGTTTATTAGGTATTAGATTACTGTACTACCACTAGTCTTATATTGTGTGGTTAGTTGTTAGAGAGAGTACTACTACTGTGTTAGCTTCATTTACTACAGATAGTTACTGCAGTGCTGCTGTTAGAGTAAGTCAGTGTGTGACAGATAGACAGTTAGTGTGTGCTCCTGTCACTCCGGCAGTTGAAGTTTTACTAGTACTACTACAACTAGCCTACTACTACCAGTTATATATAGTTAATTTGTATTGAGTTAGCTTACTTTAATTTCAGTGCTGTTACAGTGTGACAGATAGACAGACAGTTAGTGTGTCAGTGTGTGCAGTCTCTGCTGCCACTCCATTAGTTGAAGTTCTACTATTGCTACTATCTAATAGTACTACTGATTTGAATAAAGTACAAGTACTTCACTTCATTTGGACACATATAACGTTGTACTATGTCTGCTGGCACTGGCAGCTGGGGGAGGGGCAGCATGAAAAGCAAGGGCAAGAGGAGAGGGAGCAGCATTGCCGCCACCGTCAGCAGTTCTGCTGCATCAGTGTCCATTCCGCCGCTAGCCACTGGCCGTGGACGCACTGGATGCCCAGCTGTTGGGTGAAGTCACATTGCAGAGGTGCAGCAGCATGTAGCGGCCATTTTCCAGCAGGGTCGTCGGCGCACATTGGAGGTAAAAGACGCCGAGCCTTTGATGGAGCTGATGGTGGATGAGCAGGCCACCACCAGCTCTACAACAGAGATCTCTACCCACCACACAGAACAAATCTTCTGCTGCCAGCCTGCCACTGTCATCAGCTATTACGCCACTACAATAGCTGTATTTTGTTAAAAAAACAAAACTTTTTTTGAGATGTCTGGGCTGAAAACTGTGATGTCCCAGTTGTGCATTGGACACAATGTGGGCTGCACGACCACTGTCTGGAACCTCCTGATGTTAATCTACAGCCATTTCGGTTCGAATCCAGATATCTGGATTTATCCAGATTTTTTGCTATCTGGATCTGGAACAACCCAGATACCAAAAAGAGATATCCGAGCACCACTGATTATTTTGCAAAGTGGAAAACTAATTGATGATCTGGGGACTTAAAATCCCTCCCCCCCCAAAAAAAATGTCTGTCAATTAACATCATGCCTAGGTTCCAGACAGCGGTCGTGCAGCCCACATTTGGCCTGATTCACAAAACCATGCTAACTGTTTAGCATGGGCGTGCTAAACAGTTAGCACGCAAAGTGCCACGCGCGGACTTTTGCGCAAGCAAAGTGCCGCGAATTGCGCAATCGCGGACTTTTGCACGCGCAATTTGCGAATCACGGCAAATTGCGCGCGCAAAAGTCCACGTTCACGCGATTCGCGGCACTTTGCGCGTGCAAAAGTCAGCGCGCAGCACTTCGCATGCTAACTGTTTAGCACGCCCGTGCTAAACAGTTAGAACGGTTTTGTGAATCAGGCCCATTGTGTCCAAAGTCCAAAATGCAAAGTGCCATGTGCAAAGTATCAAGTCCCACATGCAAACACGTCAAAAGTGCCTTGTGCAAAGTGCCAAGTGCAAAGTGCCACGTGCAAACACATGAAAAGTGCCATGTACAAAGTGCCAAGTGCAAACATGTGCAAAGTGCAAAGTGCCACGTGCAAAGTGCCACGTGCAAACTGCCACGTGGCACTTTGCACATGGCACTTGGTACTTTGCACGTAGCACTTTGCACGTGGCACGTTGCACGTGTTTGCACATTGCACTTCACACTTTGCACTTGGCACGTGGCACTTTGCAGGCGTTTGCACGTAGCAGGCAGTGGCTGGCCTGGTGTGTGCACAGCACACACACAGACACATAGCAGCTGCAGCAGCACTGCAGCACACACTCTAAATGTCACACTATAGTCTATGACATCAATCAAGCTAATGAACGATTTAACTATAGTGTAGTGATAGTGAAGGGGTTAATCACTGAACAGCTTATCACTGTGTACAGCCCTTGGCCCAGCAGCACTGCAGCACAGTCTTTAACTGTCACACTATGAGACATCAATCAAGCTAATTAACGATTTACCTATAGAGTAGTGAAAGGGTTAATCAATGACCAGCTTTAGGTTTATAACTGTGTGCAGCCCTTTGTAGGGCACCAGCACTGGAGCATGTCTCTCAGGAAGCATTCAGCAGCACGATGGCGTAGTGGTTAGCTCTATCGCCTTGCAGCGCTGGGTGAGTCCCTGGTTCGAATCCCAGCCAGGGCACTATCTGCAAAGAGTTTGTATGTTCTCTCTGTGTCTGCGTGGGTTTCCTCCGGGCACTCCGGTTTCCTCCTACATTCCAAAAACATACAGATAAGTCTATTGGCTCCCTCTACAATTGGCCCTAGACTACAGTACTTACACTACATAATATAGACATATGGCAATGGTAGGGATTAGATTGTGAGCTCCTTTGAGGGACAGTTAGTGACAAGATATATATATACACTGTACAGCGCTGCGTAATATGTCGGCGCTATATAAATACTAAATAATAATAATAATAATAATAATTCAGCAAGCCAGGACGATCTGTCTCATCATGGCAGCCCTCCTCATTATACAGGGGGGCTGGCCAGTGTTCCTTTCTGTGATTGGGTGCCAGGGACTTAGGCTGGGAGGCCTCTGATTGGCTCAATGAGGTCAGGTGGTGCCGGCCAGGGTTCCCCTCTGTGATTGGTTGCTAGGGCTTCTGCTGGGAGCCCTCTGATTGGCTCCAGGACGTCATCACCTTAGTTACAGTAATTTTGGATCTGGATACCTGCAATATCCGCAGATATCCGCGGTATGCGCCCAACTATTTGCAGATAGCTGTCCGGATTTCCCTAGCTATCTGGAATCTGAATCCGATCCGGATAGGCCCAAAAATTTCGGATACCCGGGTCTACCCGGATATCCGAAATCCTGATGAGCAGCACTGGATATGATATACAAAATGCCCCTCTGGTGGTATCTATACAAGAGTAATGGGGCGAAATTGTACAGAATGAACCACCACTGCTTTACCTATGATAATTACAGTGAAACCCCAGTGCATCAGCACTTCTGTAAACCAGGCCACAGCAGGAAGAACATGAAAATGCCTGTGCTTAAAGGCTATACATATTAATGAAAAATTTCAACACACTGGCTGGGGCCTAAATTCAGGAAGTGTGTTATGGCACGTTATATAATGTAATTAGCTTGAATCCAGTAACTCCAGTCTACTGGACTCCTAACATCCCCCTGCAGTAATTGCTTCACTTTACTTAAAGGATACCAGAGCTGAATTAAGATGAAGTACGGGGGGAGCAGGCATATACTGTCAGCTGTCCTGATGCCTACCGCTCTCCCCATTCTCCTTTCTGCCTACCTAAATGTGTCCCAGCAGCCTCTTCCGGGTCACCGGAGTCAGGAATTATTGCGCAGGCCCTGGTTGGGCTGCACGCGTCCTACCCATGGCCAGGAGCGCACGGCACATGACATAGTTATGACATCATGCGCAGTGTGCTCCCGGCTGTAAGAGGAGAGCGTTTCTCCATCTTAATTCAGCTCTGGTATCCTTTAAATAACAACTTTATCCCAGGATCAGTGGCCGGTACCCCCTAGCCCATGAAAAAATCTTTATCTATTCTCGAACAGATCATCAGGGACATCTGTATGGCTGATATTGTGGTTAAACCCCTCCCACAGTGGGATGTCAGGGCCAGTTTACTGTCTGTGAACCTCATTGCATTGTGGGAAATAACGTCTGTTTCCTACAGCCAAGCAAGCAGTATGTATGTCTGTGCACAGAACTATTGGTAAACATTCCTGTGATACATTCTAGAATGTAAATCGAGGTGTGGAAAGATTTTACAATAGGCAAACACTGACCAAATAATTTATATATAAATATTGTAGAAAATATGCAATTAAATTCACTATGTTATTTTTAACTAGAGTTCCTCTTTAAATGGAATCTGAAGTGAAAGTAAACGTATGATATAATGAATTGTATGTGTAGTACAGCTAAGAAATAGAACATTAGAGAGAGACTTCAGTTAGTATCTATGAAAAAGAGCTTCTCTGAGCACTCTGACCAAAGTTGGGTTGGAGGCAGTCCTATTTTCGGAAGCACTTATACATCAAAGAAACAGGTTAGACAGCTTCAGATAAGGTTTTACTGCAGGGAATTCAAAGGGTCATTAGCTCTGCTCTGTTTCATAGTTTAAAATACAGAATGTGGTTGGTAATTGCAAATATGACAGAGAGATGCAATGTTATAAAAAAAATACTATATAACTGAAAATAAAAATATGAAACTTTTCTTCGCTACTAATATTCTATTAATTATCTGTACTGCCCATATAATACATTATATCAGAAGTTTTTTTTTTGTTTTTTTTGCTTCAGTACACTTTAAGGCAGTTGGCTTGGAATCAATTAATCCTGACACTTCACTGCTAAATAGAATAATAGTCATTAACATATCTGCATTCTTTTCTGTAAATGACATTTGCAACTATGTAACAGGAATCTTGGATCAGATTTTATGCTGAAAAAATGGCTCTTAGCTCCATGAAAGTTTGCATTATGATTTTTGTTTTCAGTTAGCCATCAAAAAGGCATCAAATTCACAATATATTATTTTCCTACATACCGAATTGTTGCTGATCATATGATCTAAATTTTTGACAGATTACAGTTGTAGATGCATCACTGAAAACAGCATCTAAAATTGTTAACTTTGCTAAGCTATTAGGTGATATATTTAGGTCCGATCCAGAAACAAATGGGTAAAGTTGATATATACATTTATTTTATGCAATGACAAAATGTTACATCTCCAAATTATTAAAATTGTCCTCTAATAAAATACTCGTGATTGTACAATTTTACAAAATCTATATAGTAGAATGGACTGAATAAACTTTGAGGCTAGATTCACAGTGGGACGTTGCGTTTTGATGCCACGTTAAAGTCGCACCGCAAGCTTACAACGCAACGCGCCCAAAAAGTGGCAACGCAGCGTTACCGTCGCATACAGCAGATACAGTAAAAAATACAGGCAATGAAAAGTATGCTTCCAAGTCATTACTGAGCATGTGCAAACAGTCCAACGCAGCTAATAACATGTATGACGCATAGCATGCAGTACTTTCACTTAACGTGCAGTGTTAGACACCAATGCAACGTGTGCACTGTGAACAGGGCATTGATTTTTCATTGCAGTTAGTTATTCTGCGTTAAATGTTGTTTTAACGCAAGACTTTAATGTCCCACTGTGAACTTAGCCTCAATGGATCATTTAGGTAGTCCCTCATATTACACAAAAGTGGTAAAATTGTACAACCAAGATTGTATCATTAGTGGGCACCTTAACAGAAAACTTCCAATGCATTTTAGCTTTCACCAAAAGCAAAATTAGCTCATGATTTCATGACTGTGACCAGTCAGTTACAAACATACATATTGACTATATGAACCAATTTCTCCTTTAATAGATTCATTCAGGTAAATGTTTAGACATTTTTACTAAGTGATCCCAGCACATTACATAGTGTTTCTTTCTTTAGGTGATTTATCACTAGAATGGCATTTGGGTATTGGAATCACAGTTGTTTTTGCCCTGTTACTAATCATTGCTTCGAGCTACGTCATCTACAGAAAAAGTAAGTTTGTATATAAAAGTATTGCAAGATCATTTAAAGGAAAGGCAGTTAATTTAAATGATAATATGCTACCTGTAACTTTACTGGTTCCACACAAAACTGGCATTAGATTATAGTAGGAATTAGGAATGACCAAGCAAAATTTTCAAGTTCGGTCTCAAAGAGAATTAACCAAAAATTTGCTTACTGAAAATATTCATGAAGTCGACAACATTTTTAAAGTTACGGCAGGAAAAATGTTTTTTAACATTATTCAAAGACAGATTTTTGCAATATCCTTAATCATGTGTTTTTATACATTATATTATATTTTATGAAAATGGACAGCATGGGGTCTCCCCTCCCAAGCTTCTTTAACCCCTTGCCATCCATGCAAGCTGCTATAGCCAGAATCTGGAGACCATGCCCTGAGCTATACCAACCTGCATGGACTATGACATGGGGGCTTTGGAAGAGAGGGGTGGCAAGGGACAGCTGCAGGGCGTTACCATAGGGAAAAAAAACTATGTGCTGAACACAACAGGTTCCTGACCACTCACCCCTCTTCCCCCACACCACTAGGCACTGGTAAAAAGAAAAGTTGGTGTGTTCGCAATTATTTCTTGTCACCTGTTGCATTGCTTACCAAAACCCTCTGGGGGGGGGGGGGATTTAAAAAATGTTACAATAAGCAGCAATACTCCCGATCACGATTAACCAAAAACGAGTGTATGAAATAGAGGAGCGAGAAAAAGTGGGTGGCGGGTGAAGCCAATATAAGTCTAAACGATAAATACTGTTGTGTATTGGGTGCCAGATAAAAAGGAAACAATATTTACAGTGGTAATGACTATAGTACAACATTGGTAAATTTTGCCAATTTTTTACTGCAACTAAACCTAACCATACTCAAACGCAGAACCTCCCCCCTCTGATAAATAACCTTAAAACCCCCCTTCCTGATGCCTAAACCTAAAATCCCTCTTCCTGATGCCTAACCCTAAAACCTCCTTTCTTGCTGTCCAACCCTAAAACCCCCCTTCCTGACGCCCAACCCTAACCCCCCTTCTTGACATCTAGCCCTAAAACCCCCTTCCTGACGTCTAACCCTAAAACAACAAATGTAAATATCTATAACTTTCTAATAAAATTTGAAAAATACAATTTTAAAAAAAAGAAAAATTGTTAAATACAAAAGACGAAAACTTTCAATAACTATAACTTTACATTTTTAAAAAAAAAGATTTAAAAAAAAAACTTTAAAAACTATAATGTTCTAATGTTCTCAAGATGAAAAAAAATTCTAAAACTATAACGTTCTAATTTTCAAAATGATATTTATCAGGCGCTCAAATTTCTGCTTTCAGTGATGCTGCTTTCTACCCAAAATGGGTAACAAAAATGTTCCAAAACTGCACTGCAATGCGAGATGTAAATTAAAATAATATCTAAATATTTTAACATTTTTTTTATAGGATTCTTACCAACCCATTATCTACCCATACAAAGTGAGGCCATCAGGACCCCTCACTGGTTATGGGGGCTTATGGGGCTCTAGTTAAGATAGCCACCTACATCCAGGTAGATAAGTTAAAGCAATAAAGATTTAGGGAAACACATCAATACTAAGAAAAAGATTTACTGAAATCAAACACACCTTTAAAATTGTATTACATTCCTGCATTAATCTATGTCTGTTTTTGAAATAATACTTATTTTCTTAATCTTTATTGAAGGACTGCCGCTAACCACTAGCTGACCACCGCATCGTATGCATACCCCCCTAATTACGTCACTTGAAGACCAGTGGTGTATATATACATAGTGTCACGCACATAGTGTCACCAAAATGATTGGTGAATGGGAACATGTGTCCCCAAATCCCATCAAAGTGCTTGATGAATGAATGATCACTGCTTCAACCAGTACTAGAGATAAATAATTGAAAATAAAGTAAACACACTTCCTGTTAACTCAAAACTCAGTAGCACTTTAATGGCTGAAATCTGAAAAAAAAAAAATATTTGAACAAAATTGTTCTTATTCATTTTAACTACTTAAAGACCACCTCACGCCAATGGGCATGACCGCGGTGGCAGCCCCAGGACCGCCTAATGCCAATTGGCGTCAAGTCCTGGGGCTTCAGTTTCCCAGGAAACGGGCGCGCGCATGCGCGATCGTTCCCTGCCGCTTCATGGGACGGAGTTCCGTGAATAGCCTGCTAGCCGCCGATCATGGCTAGCAGGCTGCTTATAAACATAAGTGGAAAGAAATCCCCTTTGTTTACAAGTGTACATCGCTGCTGGGGGCCGCAGCACTGTACGAGATCGGCGATCCCCGGCCTTTGATTTGCCGGGGAGCGCGGTCCTCTCATAGGCTGATGCCTATGAGAGGCGGAACAGGACGGATCACTGTCCTGTTCCAAATTTAGTGCACGGAGGGGAGGAGGGAAAGGGAGGGAGGGAGATGGGGAGTGAGAGAGCCTCGCTGAGGCTGCTGTTAAAAAAAAATAAACAAAGCCTGCAGCGATCGGACCCCTCAGGCGGCATGTCCCCTTAGAGACAAGAAAAGGAGGTGAGTCTGATCGCTGGGCTCCCAAGCTGGGCTGTGCAGGAGGCTGAAAAGCCTGCACAGCCCAGTACAGCATTAAATGGCCTGGTCTTGGGGGGGGGGGGGGGGGAGCACTGTGGGCGGCAAGTGGTTAAAATGCATAAGAAATAAAAGAGTTCTTAGCAAAAAGTACCACCCAAAGCAAACTTAGATTGTTCTCTAAACAACAATATATAGATTATTTAGGTGTCCTATGTATTGATAACGTTATTGCTGAATGAATGGGAGGAGTGTGAAATTTGCTCTGGTTTTTAAGGGGAAATAATCTGTGGTGGGGAAATGGTTAATATCATTAACTATTAATTTCATTACTAGACTTTCCTGTGACAGTGTTGTTATTTTCACTGCACTAGAAAATGCATGGGAAACCATCTTGCAACACTCACAAATGCAAAGCCTTTTCTGCGCCTTTTCAGTGCATGTCTGTATTTTGTAGTGGGAACAAGCCCTTGCTTTGGGCTTAGTGTTGCTAAGCCTGTAGTTCATCATCAAACTTTAAAAAACTAAAAATAGTGAGTGAGTTGTGGTTATACTATAAATAAAAAGTTGTCATAGCATTCAATGGGCTTGATTCACAAAGCGGTGCTAACCTACTTAGCACGTCTAAAGTCTTTAGATGCGCTAACCAGGGTGCTAAGTAGGTTAGCACCGGATTTCTCAATCAGATCGCGCGCTAACTTTGCGCGCGCAAAGTTTTACGCGCGTAAGACTAAGTCCCATAGGCTTTAATGGGCACTTCGCGCGGAGCGCCCTGCGCAGTACGCGCGTACAGTTTTACGTGCATAAAGTTTTGCGCGCGTAAAGTTTTATGCGCGAAAAGCTTGTTTAGACGTGCTAAGGGGGTTTTCACAGGCGTGCTAACAGTTAGCACCGCTTTGTGAATCAAGCCCAATATGTGTCAATCAGTATTGTTACAGATTGCATTGGACATTTAATAAAACAATTTTTTTCTATTTATTTTTTTTAGGAAAAACACAGAACAAGGCCATAACCCCTGTAAGTTCACACCATTCATACTTTTGTGGGAGGAAAAATTACCACCATGGCAAAACATTATTAATATAGCTTATAGTTTATACAATATTTTGTATCCTTTTGTAATTCTTCATTTTTTTTAAAGTGAAGTACTGCAATGAAATACTTTGAACCATGTTAGCTGTAACAATGCAGCAACCTCAGACCAGAAGGTTGGTTTTGAAAAATGAAATCTAACAATACAGTGGGCAGGGAGAAAGTTGGCTCTTCCAACTTTTGTAGATTTTAAGGGACAAGAAATAAGGGAAGATCAAATGCATAAAGAATGGTAGATGAGATATGGGGTTAAAACACTTAAGGGGCCCATACACTGATCGATTTCAGCCATCGACTGATCG
Source organism: Hyperolius riggenbachi (assembly GCF_040937935.1). NCBI lineage: Eukaryota > Metazoa > Chordata > Amphibia > Anura > Hyperoliidae > Hyperolius > Hyperolius riggenbachi. The sequence continues at coordinate 478,055,365 of NC_090646.1, read as the reverse complement.
ATTCTAAAGAATCGATCGATCAGAAATAGATTCCCCATTCGATCGATTTGTGGCCGATTTCCGATCAATTTCGATCGATTTGATCTATCTGACAGGATGGAAAATCTAGGTCGATCTGTTGCTGGCAGCAGATCGATGGCCCACAGAGTTGCATTGGATCTAATGGTCCAATAATGCATTTAGATCGATTTCCAATAGATTTAATTCGGAAATCTATTGGAAATCTGTTCCTAGTGTGTGGCACACATCAGATAGATTCCTGTCAGATTGGACTTGACAGGCATCGGCCAGAAATCTATTTGATGGTCGAATCTGCTGCAAATCTATAAGTGTATGGCCACCTTTAGTATAACAAGAAAAATGTTCAATCCAGGGCAAACAAAAGGAGAAGGGACGAAGCAGGCTGGAGTCCAGGAGGCCTAGAAGGCACTGTACATAGGTTTCCCTGAAAGGTAATGATAAAGTTTGACTCAGCTGGTGGGGCTTAAATTGTTTTTAGATCTGCATTTCAAGGTCACATAAGGTAGTGTGGATACCTGAGAAGATATTTCTCAATAGTAATGAGATTAGTGGAGGAAGTCAATTGCCTTGAGGTTAGAGACAATGGGCTCAATTCACAAAAGGGTGCTAACTCAGTTAGCACGCCTAAAAGCTTTTGGCGTGCTAACTAGGGTGCTAAGCAGTTAGCACGCCTAAAGCTTTTATTGATCGCGCGCAAAGTTTAGCGCTGCGTGATGCGCACGAAGCGTCACACCGGGTGCGCCTAAAACATCGCACAGTGCAAAGTTTCGGCGCACCCGGTGCAACGTTTTCACTGGCACCCGGTGCGACGTTTCGCGCGCACCGCACAGCGCTAAACTTTGCACGCGCTAACTTAGCACGCAAAACTTTGCGCGCCCTAAAGGGCTTTAGACGTGCTAAGGGGCTTTTAGGTGTGCTAACTATGTTAGCACCCTTTTGTGGATCAAGCCTAATGAGTTGTATGCTTGATGTGTTGACAGTTGTCAAGGAATAAATCAACTCAAGGGATCCTAAATTATATGAAAGTTTGTTAGTTTACCAATAGGTAAATTCTAAAAATGAAGTAGGATTGTATAAATGGTGTCCAAATGGCAAAGAATTTTGAGGTTTTTTTTCTCCCCTTCTTTATGACACTCAGTGTCTAGTTTATTAATGAGTAGCATGTTGTGGAGGGTTGTTAAGATCTGGTAGAGGGTTTAGGGATGAGCCATCGCACCATGGGCACCATGCCTGCCCCGTTCCACTGCTGCCTCCCCTCCCAGTGCTTTACCCACCGTGGCTGCCTGTGCCTCTCCGCTCAAGAATCAGACCTCATATCAGCAGCGACAGAGCATAGACAGAGTGGGCACACACACACTAAACGGGTAGTGTGTGCAACCAATCTGTCTATGCTGTGTCACTTCTGATCTGAGGTCTAGTACATGAACAGAGACAAAGATGTTGCTCAGGCAACAGCGGCGGTGGTGATGGCACTGGAGTCGGGGTGACAGTGACAAGAACTGGTTGTCTGTAATAGCCCCCAGATAGCACCCTGCTCACAGCCCAGTCAGCACCCTACCCATAGCCCAGCCAGCACCTTGCCCACAGCCTACACCCAGCTAAGCCAGCACCCTGCCCAAAGCCAGCACCCTGCCCAAAGCCTGCACCCTACCCACAGCCCAGCCAGCACCCTGTCCATAGCTCAGCCAGCACCCTGGCCATAGCTCAACCAGCACCCTGCCCACTCCCTGCACCCAGCCCAGCCTGCACTGCACCCAGCCAGCACCCTGCCCACAGCCAAGTCAGCACCCTGTCCATAGCGCAGCCAGCATCCTTACCATAGCCCATTCAACACCATGCCTGCACCCAGCCAGCACCTTGCCCCAAGCCCAGCCTGCACCCTGCCCACACCAATGACTGCATTGCACACAGCCCAGCCAGCACCGTGCCCCAGCCAAACTTGCACACTGCATACAGCCCGGCTAGTACCCTGCACCATGCCCCAGCACTGCACCCAGCCGAGCCAGCCCCCTGCCCCAGCCTAGCCTGCACCCTGCCCACAGCCAGCACCCAGCACAGTGCTCCAGCCTGCACCTAGCCCCCCACCTGCACCTAGCTCACAGCCAGCATCCTGCCCCAACCTGCACCCTGCCCCTTAACCCAGCCTTCACCCAGCCAGCACCCTGCCCCAGTATGCATCCTGCACCCTGCCGCAGCCCAGCCTGCACCCTGCCCACACCACAGCCTGCACTGCACCCAGCCCAGCCAGCACTCTGCCCCAGCCCAGCCTGCACCCAGTACCCTGCACCGTTCCCCAGTCCAGTGCACCCTGCCACAGCCAGCGCCCAGCCTGCACCTAGCCCCCAAGCCCAGCCAGCACTGCACCCAACCCAGCTAGCACCCTGCACCAGCCCTGCCAGCACCCTGCACCAGCCCAGCCAGCCCACTGCCCCGCCTAGCCAGCACAATGCCCCAGCCTGCATCTAGTCTCCCACATGCACCCAGCTCACAGCCAGCATCCTTCCTCAGCTTGCCCCTTAGCCCAACCTTCACCCTTCCAGCACCCTGCACAATAAGGGAAAGAGGCGCCCTGATTTGAATAAAAGCTTTTAAAACCAGTTAAAAAACTAAAATGATTTCTGTCATTTGGCACTGTATTGGCCTGAGGAAGCAGGCTCAGACCCGTGAAACGCGTTGCCTGTGCTCAAATAATAATCTTTTGTAAGTTTACAGAGATTTCGTGATTGAGGTAAAATACCTCATTTTTCTTTTTCGTTTTTAAACTGGTTTTAAAAGCTTTTATTCAAATCAGGGCGCCTCTTTCCCTTATTGTGCATAGTTATACCCCCGTACATGTTTGTCCGAGGGGTGGTGACAGAACACCCGTTGTTTTACCACGGTTAATGTTTTGTCCATCCTTTTTCGTCTAAGAGAGCGACCGCAACCAGGTCCGTCCAGGACCACCCCGAGTGGAGTCGGGTTTATGGTCTCCACCTGCTTCCTGTGGTCGGTTGCCCCTTGCAACCCTCCTTTGTGAGTATTGATTTCTCCACACACCTATTATTGACATACTGCACTATCGGGCTCCCTTTTTTGTTTTCTGTATTTTTTTCCATAGGGTGCCAAGACACCCCAACCACGATTACTTCCAGCACCCTACATCCTGCCCCAGCCAGCACCCAGCCTGCTTCCACCCAGCATCCTGCCCCAGCCTGCACCCTTCCCTAGCCAACACTGTATTGTATTTATAGGGGGGGGGGCATTTTCAGTGTTTGCCATAGGCTAGTGTTGGGCGAACATCTAGATGTTCGGGTTCGGGCCGAACAGGCCGAACATGGCCGCGATGTTCGGGTGTTCGACCCGAACTCCGAACATAATGGAAGTCAATGGGGACCCGAACTTTTGTGGTTTGTAAAGCCTCCTTACATGCTACATACCCCAAATTTACAGGGTATGTGCACCTTGGGAGTGGGTACAAGAGGAAAAAAAAATTAGCAAAAAGAGCTTATAGTTTTTGAGAAAATCGATTTTAAAGTTTCAAAGGGAAAACTGTCTTTTAAATGCGGGAAATGTCTGTTTTCTTTGCACAGGTAACATGCTTTTTGTCGGCATGCAGTCATAAATGTAATACATATAAGAGGTTCCAGGAAAAGGGACCGGTAATGCTAACCCAGCAGCAGCACACGTGATGGAACAGGAGGAGGGTGGCGCAGGAGGAGAAGGCCACGCTTTGAGACACAACAACCCAGGCCTTGCATGAGGACAAGAAGCGTGCGGATAGCATGCTTTGTACCACCATGCAGTCATAAATGTAATAAAGATAAGTGGTTCAATAAACAGGGACCACGCGGCAACGCTAACCCAGCAGCAGCACACGTGATGGAACAGGAGGAGGCGCAGGAGGAGAAGGCCACGCTTTGTGAGACACAACAACCCAGGCCTTGCATGAGGACAAAAAGCGTGCGGATAGCATGCTTTGTACCGCCATGTAGTCATAAATGTAATAAAGATAAGAGGTTCCATAAACAGGGACTGGCAACGGTAACCCAGCAGCAGCAGCAGCAGCACACGTGATGGAACAGGAGGAGGCGCAGGAGGAGAAGGCCACGCTTTGTGAGACACAACAACCCAGGCCTTGCATGAGGACAAAAAGCGTGCGGATAGCATGCTTTGTACCGCCATGTAGTCATAAATGTAATAAAGATAAGAGGTTCCATAAACAGGGACCGGCAACGGTAACCCAGCAGCAGCAGCAGCAGCAGCAGCACACGTGATGGAACAGGAGGAGGCGCAGGAGGAGAAGGCCACGCTTTGTGAGACACAACAACCCAGGCCTTGCATGAGGACAAAAAGCGTGCGGATAGCATGCTTTGTACCGCCATGTAGTCATAAATGTAATAAAGATAAGAGGTTCCATAAACAGGGACCGGCAACGGTAACCCAGCAGCAGCAGCAGCAGCAGCAGCACACGTGATGGAACAGGAGGAGGCGCAGGAGGAGAAGGCCACGCTTTGTGAGACACAACAACCCAGGCCTTGCATGAGGACAAAAAGCGTGCGGATATAGCAGCAATGCTTTTTGCCGCCATGCAGTCATAAATGTAATACAGATGAGAGGTTCAATAAACAGGGACCGGAAACGCTAAACCATCCCAGATGTTTATCGGTCATGTTACTTGGTTGGGGTCCAGGAGTGTTGCGTAGTCGTTTCCAATCCAGGATTGATTCATTTTAATTTGAGTCAGACGGTCTGCATTTTCTGTGCAGAGGCGGATACGCCGATCTGTGATGATGCCTCCGGCAGCACTGAAACAGCGTTCCGACATAACGCTGGCTGCCGGGCAAGCCAGCACCTCTATTGCGTACATTGCCAGTTCGTGCCAGGTGTCTAGCTTCATGCCCGGTTTCAGGTCCAGCGGTGCCAGCCACAAATCCGTCTGTTCCTTTATTCCCCTCCAAATTTCCTCCCCTGTGTGCTGCTTATCCCCAAGGCAGATCAGCTTCAGCAACGCTTGCTGACGCATGCCAACAGCTGTGCTGCACTGCTTCCACGATCCTACTGCTGCTGGTGCTGGGTTAGCATTTCCGGATGAGGTACAGCTTTGAGATGCGTTGGAGGAGAAGGAGTCAGAGAGGTAGGTGCTGCTGTTGTTATCCAGCTGTTTGCGGCGTGGGCAACACCCGCGCCGTAGCAGGTGAGGAATCGCTGCCAGGCTCCACAAGGTTCACCCAGTGCGCGGTAAGGGAGATGTATCGACCCTGGCCGAACGCACTCGTCCAGGTGTCAGTGGTGAGGTGAACCTTGCAGGCAACGGCATTCTTCAAGCTTCGGGTTATTTAGCTGACCACGTGCTCATGCAACTCAGGCACTGCAGAGCGTGCAAAGTGGTAGCGGCTGGGAACCACGTAACGTGGGATGGCCACTGACATCATGCCCTTGAAGCTGTTTGTCTCCACCACTCGATATGGCAGCATTTCGCAGGCCAGAAGCTTGGCTATGCTGGCTGGCTGTTACTGCCACGGCCCGGGGGTCATTTGCTGGCAATTTCCTCTTGTGCTCAAACATCTCAGAGACAGACAACTCAACCGTAGCGCTGCACACCGAAGGGCTGTTGGTTGTTGTGTTTGATGAACACTGGGAGACCTCAAGAGCACTAGTCCGGAAAGTGACAGTGTCAGCATCGTCTGATGTTTGTGAATGTTGTGAACCACGCAATGGCTGGGCTACTGCTGCTGCTGAGGCGGGTCTGGTGGTGAGTCTGGTGAACCCAAGGGAGGCAGTGTTGCTGGTGGTACCCTGTCCTGCCGCGTTTGCCCACAGAGTGGGATGTTTGGATAGAATGTGGCGGCTCATGCTGGTGGTGGAGAGGTTGTTAATACTTTTCCCCCTGCTCAGGCGGGTCTTGCACACCTTGCAAATCGCCATGGTAACATCCTCAGTGCAGTCTTCAAAGAAAGCCCAGACTTTAACTGGCTGAGGACTCGGACCTCGTGCGTGATGTGCTGGTGCTGCTTAACCCACTGCTGGACGCTTGAGAGGTCATCCAAGTAATTATCTGGTCCTGTTCTTTTGGATCTGTGAGGGTTGTTGTCCTGGACAACATGGGCAGTATTGAGTGGGTTTTCTTGGGTGCTCCCCTGTGGCCTGTACGTGAACCGTCAGGGGAAACACCTCTTCCCTTGCCCCTCCCTCTTTCACCGGATTTCTTCCTCATTTCACTTATCCTTAAAGTACACGCTGACTGGCAGCATTACAGTGGCAGTACAGAAATGCTATACAGTGGTGGGTGAGCGGTGTACCACTATTGTCAGCAGTGACACAGAGCACAATGCTATACAGTGGCGGGTGAGCGGTGTACTACTGTTCCCAGCAGACACAGAGTGGAAGTAAACACAATGCTATATAGTGTGGCTGAGCCGTGTACACAGAGTGGCATTAAACACAATGCTATATAGTCTGCTATATAGTCACCCCGAACAGGGTGATGTTCTGCAGAACCCGAACAGTGGCAAACACTGTTCGCCCAACACTACTGGGAGGGAACGCAGATTTTAGTACCTAAACACACGATACAACATGTTTTCCGGGGTCGGACTCTGAGGCACATACAGATGGTCCCGATCATCATCCTCATCATACAACTCTTCTCCTGAGTCTGACCCACCCACCACCTCTGCCACCCCAACATCCCCAGACACAGACCCCTCATCGTCCTCAACATTAACTTGGGATGCTGGCCTGAGCCAGACCTCCTCCTCCACATCAGGCCCCATCATCTCCTCAATGGCAGCCCTCATTAATCGCTCTGGCGACGGACTGATGGACACAACGTTCTCCTCCGGGGAGGGCTGCTGCTGACCACTGGCTGCTGGGGTGGATGTTATAGCTTGCGTGGGGCGTTGGCTGTTGCTGTTGTTGGGAGTGCTGCTCACAGCGGAGGTCTCTGGGGAACTCATGTTGAGCTCATATAGTGGTTGACGGTGAGTGGAGTATTACTGATCCCAGCAATATACACACTGACTGGCAGAGTACGCAATGCTATATAGTGTGGCTGAGCGGTGTACACAGAGTGGCAGTAAACACAATGCTATATAGTCTGGCTGAGCGAGCGGTGTACTACTGTTCCCAGCAGAATCAGAGTGGCAGTAAACAATGGTATATAGTCTGGCTGAGCGGTGTACACAGAGTGTCAGTAAACAATGGTATATAGTCTGGCTGAGCGGTGTACACACAATGCTATATAGTCTGCTATATAGTGTCAGTAAACAATGGTATATAGTCTGGCTGAGCGAGCGGTGTACTACTGTTCCCAGCAGAATCAGAGTGGCAGTAAACAATGGTATATAGTCTGGCTGAGCGGTGTACACAGAGTGTCAGTAAACAATGGTATATAGTCTGGCTGAGCGGTGTACACAGAGTGTCAGTAAACAATGGTATATAGTCTGGCTGAGCGGTGTACACAGAGTGGCAGTAAACACAATGCTATATACTCTGGCTGAGCGAGCGGTGTACTACTGTTCCCAGCAGACACAGAACAGTAAACAGAATGCTATATAGTGTGGCTGAGCGAGCGGTGTACCACTATTCCCAGCAGACACAGAACAGTAAACAGAATGCTATATAGTGTGGCTGAGCGAGCGGTGTACCACTATTCCCAGCAGACACAGAACAGTAAACAGAATGCTATATAGTGTGGCTGAGCGAGCGGTGTACCACTATTCCCAGCAGACACAGAACAGTGAACAGAATGCTATATAGTGTGGCTGAGCGAGCGGTGTACCACTATTCCCAGCAGACACAGAACAGTGAACAGAATGCTATATAGTGTGGCTGAGCGAGCGGTGTACCACTATTCCCAGCAGACACAGAACAGTGAACAGAATGCTATATAGTGTGGATGAGCGAGCGGTGTACCACTATTCCCAGCAGACACAGAACAGTAAACAGAATGCTATATAGTGTGGCTGAGCGAGCGGTGTACCACTATTCCCAGCAGACACAGAACAGTGAACAGAATGCTATATAGTGTGGCTGAGCGAGCGGTGTACCACTATTCCCAGCAGACACAGAACAGTGAACAGAATGCTATATAGTGTGGCTGAGCGAGCGGTGTACCACTATTCCCAGCAGACACAGAACAGTAAACAGAATGCTATATAGTGTGGCTGAGCGAGCGGTGTACCACTATTCCCAGCAGACACAGAACAGTAAACAGAATGCTATATAGTGTGGCTGAGCAAGCGGTGTACCACTATTCCAAGCAGACACAGAACAGTGAACAGAATGCTATATAGTGTGGCTGAGCGAGCGGTGTACCACTATTCCCAGCAGACACAGAGTGGCAGTAAACAGAATGCTATATAGTGTGGCTGAGCGAGGTACACAGAGTGGCAGTAAACAGAATGCTATATAGTGTGGCTGAGCAAGCGGTGTACTACTATTCCCAGCAGACACAGAGTGGCAGTAAACAGAATGCTATATAGTGTGGCTGAGCGAGGTACACAGAGTGGCAGTAAACAGAATGCTATATAGTGTGGCTGAGCAAGCGGTGTACTACTGTTCCCAGCAGTGACACAATGACAGGGGGGACCCTGGCTAGCGTGGCTGGAGCGCGAACTACCCTGCCTGCCTACCCAAAGCTAAACCCACAGACAAATGGCGGAGATATGACGTGGTTCGGGTATTTATTTACCCGAACCACGTGACAGTTCGGCCAATCAGAGCGCGTTCGGGTCCGAACCACGTGACCCGTTCGGCCAATCACAGCGCTAGCCGAACGTTCGGGGAACGTTCGGCCATGCGCTCTTAGTTCGGCCATATGGCCGAACGGTTTGGCCGAGCACCGTCAGGTGTTCGGCCGAACTCGAACATCACCCGAACAGGGTGATGTTCTGCAGAACCCGAACAGTGGCGAACACTGTTCGCCCAACACTACCATAGGCGCCGTATTATCCAGATACGACTCTGCAAAGGATGACAGATGTAACAAGGTTATACAGCATAGGACAAAGCTATAGAAGGAAAACAGGGTACAAAATACATGATCATGCGCTTTTGGCTTGGTTACGTAGGCCCAGAGTACGAGGCAGTCATAGGAAAGGAGCACATGATAATGTAGAATAAATACACTAGAGAAGGAGGAGGACCCTGCCAAAGGCTTATAGAGACATTACACAATCTCCTCAGCTAATAGACACCTTCAGAAGGTTTGATTAAAGGACACGTCCAGGAAGAAAAAAATAATTAAAAATCCACTTACCGTACCTGGGGCTTCTTTCAGCCCCTTGCAGCTGACCTGGCGAGGTCGACATCTGCACCGGAGGGGATCGGGAGCCCCCAGAGCTGCGGCAAGGGCACAAGACGGCTTCCAGGGGCTGGAGGAAGCCCCAGGTAAGTGGATTTTAAAAAAAAAAAAATTTCCTGGACCTTCCCCTTTTTTCATGATAACTTATGCTAGGTACACACCATACAATTTTCTGTTAGAATTTCTGTTAGATTTACCTGCCAGATTTTTTCCAACAAAAAATCTATCTGGCAGGTAAATCTAACAGAAAAAGGTAAACCTAACAGAAAATTGTATGGTGTGTACCTAGCAGCCTTCGATGAACTGATGCCATGCTAGGTACACACCATATATCAAAGAAATAGAGCAATAGGCTATGGTGTCAACAAATAATACATTTTAATTATATCAATTTGTGATAGGTCCACTCTTACATAGAAAATACACAATCAGTTGATTGAAAAAATGTGAGCACCAATTATACAAATAGATTAAAAACAAGATCTAGCAGATAGCTTCATAAACCAGCCTATGATGATAGTTGATTCAGCTGAGACAAATTGCATAGGAAATATGAGCGATAATTTTCTGGCCAGAGATATATAAACATACTCATTCCATTCACCTGAAGTGCATGCACACCATACAATTTTCTGTTAGATTTATTTGCCAGATAGATTTTTTTCTAAAATGTTGGGGGGGGGGGGGGGGGGGGGAATCTGGTA